>NC_141084.1:46425451-46720451 GCF_041138505.1 Cibotium barometz
AGGTGTTCTTGGAAATGCTTTCTCGGGATGTCATCTCATGGAATGCCATGATTTCTGCGCTTGCTCAGAATGGATATAATGAGAATGCTTTGGAATTTTTTCAACTAATGCTACTGGAAGGTTTGATGCCAGATGATATCACCTTTCTTTCTGTTCTCGATACATGTGCTAATATGAAATCTTCACAAATGGGGCAAGAAATACATATTTGTCTTGCGCATCTTGGATATCAGCAAGATGTTATCGTGGGGACTGCTCTTGTCAGCATGTATGGCAAATGTGGAGATTTATGCAAGGCAAGAGTGCATTTGACAAAATTCTCTCTCAGAATCTTGTTACTTGGAATGTTTATATGGCTGTGCTGGTTGAGAATGGGCAGGGTAATGGAGCTTTGGATCTTTTTCGTATTATGCTGCTTGATGGCATGATGCCAGACAAAGTATCCTTTGCGTGTGCTATTGATGCATGTGCAAGCTTGGCAGCGTTTGAGGATGGGAAGGTGATCCCTACTGCAGCAGACAGAAGCGAGGGGAGTGGAAGTCTGCCTAGCAGAGGCGGCAGCTCTACAGTTTCGAAGATTCGAAGGTGGTGGCTTACGTGGCAAAAATACGAAAGCATTTTTTTAAAAAAAAGGAGAATATCCAAATTTTAAGCAAAACAAAAGGAGGCGCAACGTATTTTCAAATGGGGAAATACGAGTTTTTAGCTGCAAAAGGGAATTTGGCCCGGATCCCTTGCGGGGAAAAATGGGAAAGAACCAAAAAAACGCAGATACGAGAGGAGAAGTATACAGGAAAATGGAGGGGGGAAAAAACCAGAGCTCAATCTTGCAGAATATCTTGTTTTGAGAATATAGTTTCTGTTCAAGCCTTGTAGGGGTTTGAATTAGAGAGTAATTGAAGCTCTATTTAGTGATGCGCTTTCCAAAAAATTCCAAAAATGAAGCGAACTGCTGCCCGATTTCTCCCGAATCGCTTCTACGTGCTCGTGAGTACTTGAATTAGGGTTTGCTTACTTCAATCTAGTGTGTGGGGGTGGATTAGAGTGCTCTTTTATCTCTACAAAATCAGAATTTATGCCTCTCGATGGAGATTTTTCATGTTTTCAACTTTTGAAATCGAAGTCATACAGGTGCAATTAGAGGCGTGGCTACTTGTTTTCACCAAGCAAGTTAAAGTTTTGATCATGTCTCATGCTTCCATGGATGGATTCTGTTACCATATTATAGTAGTGATGTGTGTGAACACACTTAGGACCGCCGGGGCACTTTTTCCCTCACTAGGAGGTTTTTTCCCCCGTGCATTGTATATACGCCCATTATCTTCTAGGGCTTGTAATCTTTCATTTTTGGCACTCATAATACACTACTGTGTTGTGCTCAAGCTTCCTCATCTTCTTGAAGTTGTGTGTGCATTCCTGCAACCCTAATTCCAACAATTGGTATCAGAGCAGGCTTCCTCCTCCCGGGCAGCATCACCGACACCTGCCGCTTCATCTCCTCCGATTGCGACGAGGTTTCACGAGCGTCTGCAGGTTAGTATATGCCGTGGGAAAGCCCGTAGGGCTTAGTTCGTTTCAGAATTTTGATCTGAAGTCATTTCGCCCTCCGTTTTTGCATTCCAAGTACTGCGCAGGCAAAATCGTCCTACTGTGCAGATTTTCTGTCAAGATTAAAATCTGCAGGACAGGTGCCCATTCGTCTGTTTTGGGCTGTGCTACATAGCACAGGTCGATTTTATACAGGTTTACCTCTTACAGACAGCATTTACATCTAGTAGTACAGTCATTGGCCATGGCTGACAACAATGATGTATTCCGCATGTTGGCTGCTGAGGATAAGTTGGATGGCACTAACTATCCATTGTGGGCATATATGATGCGACATGTATTGGTAGCAAAGGGGTTATGGAACATTGTGCAGGGTATTGATGCACGTCCTATTGTGGCTGGGAATGCTGCAAACACATCAGAAACAGGTACTGTTGATGATGGTGCAGGCACAAGTGCTGTAGCAGCTGTTCGAGAACCACCACTTTCAGCAGAGCAGATTCGTTGGGATGGTAGAGATGCGCAGGCTCATGCCTTGATTGCGCTGTCTGTCAAACGTACCATTATCCCACATATTCGCTCCTGCAGGACTTCTAAGGATGCTTGGGATGTACTTGCCACATTGTATCAGGCAAGAAATGAGGCTCGTGTTGCTTACCTCCGAAAACAGTTGGAGAGTGAGCATATGAACGAAGGTGATTCTATGGATAGCTTTTTGACAAAGATCAAGGATTTCAAAGAGCAGCTCATTTCTGCAGATGAAATCCTGTCAGACAGTTCACTTGTGCAGACTGTTTTGAATGGTCTACCAGATTCTTATCAGGGTTTTGCTTCCACTCTTCGCTTGATGATGAAAGGCAATCCCAATGCCTTATCATTTGAGGAGTTAGTTTCTGTTTTGCTGCAAGAAGACCAGTCAAGGCAAAACAGGAATATTATGCGTGTCGCAGATCAAGCTTTCGTTGCTAGTCAGAGAAGCGGGAAAGGTAAAGCTGGCTTTTCTTCTAGTAAGCAGAAATCTGCAAATGCTGCGCAACCAAAGAAGGAAGACAAAGATGAGAAGAAGGGTGACAAACAGAAGACATTTTGCAAGTACTGTAAGGGAAATGATCATGTCATCAAAGCGTGTCCTAAGCTGGCTGCGAAAGAGGCTAAGAAGAAAGAGGCTGGTATGGCTGTTGCAGATGCCTCTCCTTCTAACAATGAATCTGCTAATGTTGTTCAAGATACAGAATGGGCATTCAATGCGCAGTGCAGTTATGACCCATCTTTGCATGACACATGTATGTCTGCAGTAGATTCAGATGTATGGTACTTTGACAGTGGTGCCACTAAGCATATCACCTCGCAGCGCAGTTTATTCACTTTCCTTGAGTCTGCTCCCACAGGGAATACTGTCACTTGTGCCAATAACTCCTCTTATCCCGTTAAAGGAGTTGGACAGATTGTGCTAAATGTTGCAAATTGCAACACCTTTACACTTTTTGATGCATTGTATGTGCCAGGGATCAAAAAGAATCTGCTGTCAGTCTCCGCATTTGCCAAAACAGGTTTGGTTGTAAAATTTGTGGATGACAGATGTACTGTTCATGATCTCTCTTGTGGTGACATCATTGTAGCATCTGGTTCACTATGTCGAGGGCTGTATAAGCTCAATATGGATGGCAAATGTGTAGAGGATTCAGCATGTGCTATTATGGATACGCAGGCTATTTCAAATGCAAAACTGTGGCATGCACGTTTTGGTCATCTGAATTTTGCAAGTTTGCTGCGCCTGCAGAAATCTGAAATGGTGTCTTCTTTGCCTAAGCTTGAGGCACCTGTCAAGCATGTTTGTGAGGGCTGCATATTGGGTAAAATGCAGCGTGCTTCCTTTCCCAAAGATGGATCAGTGAGAGCTGAACGCAGATTGCAGCTTGTTCACAGTGATGTTTGTGGTCCCATGCAAACTCCATCATTTGGAAACTACCTTTACTTCATGACTTTCATTGATGATTTTACCAGGCATGCATGGGTATATCCTTTGAAGGCAAAGTCCGAAGTGTTTTTGTGCTTCAAACAGTTTTTGGTTATGGCTGAAAATGTGTCAGAAAGTAAGATGGGCACCCTCCGTTCAGATCGAGGGGGGGAGTATATGTCTTCAGAATTTAATGCATTTCTGGCTGAGCGTGGGATAAAACACCAATGTACAGTGCCGTATACACCACAGCAAAATGGTGTGGCTGAGAGAAAAAACAGGTCTCTCATGGAAATGGCAAGATGTATGGTTAAGAGTCAAAGTCTACCACATGGTTTTTGGCTTGAGGCTGTCATGTGTGCCACTTATGTACTAAACAGGTGTCCCACCAAAGCATTACAGGTTGTCACTCCATATGAGGCTTGGCATAGCCGCAAGCCATCTGTTGGCCATTTACGTGTTTTTGGTTGCCTGGCATATGCATTAGTGCCTGTGCAACATCGCAGAAAATTGGATGACAAAGCTGTCAAATGTATTTTTGTTGGATATAGTGCTGAGAGCAAAGGCTATCGTTTGTATCATCCACAGACAAAGCGCATTTTGGTTAGCCGTGATGTTGTATTTGTGGAAGATGCAGTTCAGCCCTTGGTTTCATGTACTAAGGAGACAGATATCAGCTCACGTGATGTCTATGATACATTGTTGCCTCTTTTCAGTGGTGCACAGTCAAGTGCAATACCTCATGAGGCAGTTTTTCAGCCTATGCAGGTTTTAAATGATGGCACAGATCAGCCTATATCTGATGCAGATGTGCATGATGCACTTGAGGATGAGAGACAAGAGATTGAGGGCTCTAGGAACATGCCTAGATGGCTGGTGCAGACTTTGCGTGACAGCAAGTTGGATGCCCCTTTGTCTAGTCGCACTCGTTCTGGCTCTCATGGTGCCTCTTATGCGTCAGATTGTTATGCATTGGCTGTTTCTAGTATGTGCGATGAAAGTGAGCCTGTTTCATTTGATGAGGCACAAAGTTCAGAAAATTGGATGGCTGCTATGCAAGCAGAATACGATGCTATTATGAAGAATAGTACATGGTCTTTATGTGACTTGCCCCCTGGCAAGAAGGCCATTGGCACTAAGTGGGTATACAAATTGAAGCGTAAGCCTGATGGCACAGTGGATCGCCATAAGGCTAGGCTTGTTGCAAAAGGTTATGCTCAAGAGAAGGGCATTGATTTTGATGAGACTTTTGCTCCCACATGTCGTATGACCACTGTTCGTAGCATCTGTGCATTAGCAGCTCATAATGGTTGGAATGTACATCAGCTGGACATAAAGACTGCGTTCTTAAATGGAGATTTGCATGAGGAGGTGTATGTATCGCAGCCTCGTGGTTTTGTTCAAAGAGGGCAGGAAAACAAAGTGTGCAGGTTAAAAAAGGCTTTATATGGTTTAAAGCAAGCTCCACGAGCTTGGTATGAAAAAATACATGCATATTTGACTGCACATGGGTTTCAGAATAGTCCAACAGAAAGCACTTTGTATGTTAAACGTGTGGATGGTGTACATCTAATCATTGCTCTCTATGTCGATGACATGCTGCTCACAGGACCAAATGAGAGTCATATTGCTGATTTTAAGGCTGATTTGAATGCCTCTTTTGAGATGTCAGATTTGGGGCATTTGCATCATTATTTGGGGATACAATTTAAGCAGTGTGATGGAGGTATTGCTTTGTGTCAGACAAAGTATATTGAAACATTGTTGCGGAGATTTGGCCTTGAAGACTGCAAGCCTATTGCTACTCCAATGGAGACAGGTTTGAAGTTGAGTCTTCATGATGCTGGAGATCACTTTGATGTCACACTCTATCAGACAGCTGTTGGTTGCCTCATTTATGTATGCATTACGAGGCCAGACATTCAGTTTGCAGTCTCACAGGTGAGCAGATTTATGCATAGCCCAGGCATTAAGCATTGGCAGGCAGTGAAGCGTATCTTTCGCTATTTGAGTGGTACTCGGCATCTTGGGTTGTTTTATCCCAAGGGGGGATCATTGCCGCCAGATTTACATGTTTTTTCAGATTCTGACTGGGCTGGTTGTTATGACACACGCGTGTCCACGAGTGGTTTTTGCTTCATGCTTGGAAGCTCATGCATATCATGGTTGAGCAAGAAGCAGCCTACTGTGGCCACTTCTAGTTGTGAAGCTGAGTACAGGGCAGCTTTCACAGCTACGGTTGAGTGTGTGTGGCTCAGACGCCTTATGGGGCTGATTTGGGTGTTGGGCAGCCATCTGCCACCACCATCTTCACTGACAGTCAGAGCGCATTGGCAGTTGCGCGGAACCCAGTGTTCCATGCTCGTACGAAGCACATTGAGGTGCACTACCATTATGTCAGGGAGAGACTCTCTGCAGGAGAGATCAGTTTGGCTTATGTGCCAACACAGGATAACCTTGCAGACCTTTTCACAAAGGCTCTGCCTCGTGAGAAGTTCGAAGCTTTTCGCAAAGCTTTGGGCTTACTCCCTTTTGTGGATTCGTCCACATAGCTAGACACTTCCCTATACATGAGTGCTAGCTCTTGTTCACCGCATCACTCCAGGGGGGATTTGTTACCATATTATAGTAGTGATGTGTGTGAACACACTTAGGACCGCCGGGGCACTTTTTCCCTCACTAGGAGGTTTTTTCCCCCGTGCATTGTATATACGCCCATTATCTTCTAGGGCTTGTAATCTTTCATTTTTGGCACTCATAATACACTACTGTGTTGTGCTCAAGCTTCCTCATCTTCTTGAAGTTGTGTGTGCATTCCTGCAACCCTAATTCCAACAGATTCCTTCTTGGCTGAATTTTATGTGTGTTTTATCTCCGTCTTTGAGCAAGCGTGCCCAACACCATCAAGCTAGGCACAAGAGGGAAATTAAGTGGTGTTTCTCACACTTTCAAGGGAGGAAAAAGGGTTCTTGCATTAAGTGTTTACCTCTCTAATACTCTCACAGCCAGGCACCCCACGTGTTCCCAGCAAGGCCGCTCACGTCACGACAGATTTGGTGAACCTGACGTGAAACTACTGGGGTGAGAGTGTGGTGAAATACACAGGGAAGCTATGGCTGAGAATCCTGAGGGACAGGGGGTTCATTTTGACCCCGGAGTTATGCAAATGTTTCAGATGTTTACCATGTATATGCAACAGCAGCAAGCGGCTGAAAGGGGACAAATTTCTACAACTAAAGCACTGCAATCAATTGTGAAGAAGGTGGATCAATTTGATGGTAAAGACATCACAAAGTACCTGCGCAATTACACAAAGGAAATGGAGTTAAACAAGGTGATTAAGGAGGATATGGTTCGAAGCTTTGAGCTGGTATGTGTTCCTGAAATAAGAGAACGCATAAGAGGATTGTAGGCAACACATAGTGGCAGAAATTGGGAGAGTTCATGCTGGCTTTGAAGGATGATTATTTCATGGAGGATTCTGAACAGGTGACCAAGCGAACTTTCTTGGAATGGGTCACAAAACCCAAAATGGGAATTTCTGCCACAGAGTTGCTAAGAGAGTTTGAGAAGCGCTATGCCCAGCTGTCAAGGATTGAGCGCACAACCTTGGACAGGGAAAAAACAGAGCTCTTCTTACAAGCAGCTGGGAAAGATCTCCAAGAAAAACTGGAAATTCTCCTTGAGGATAAGGATACAGAGCAGGGGCTAAAGAATGATTGGAATGATGTCGAGGATGCGGTCACCATGCTAGCAAAGCAGCAGCGAAGGAGGGATAAAATGGTGATGAGCTCGGCAACTCCTATAACTGCTGTTACCCCTGAGAATCTACCAAAACCAGCTGCTGCAATCCCAAAGGTAGAAGGGCCGATGGATGAGCTTATTAAGGGCATGCGAGACCTAAAATTGAAGATGTCCAGGATTGAGGAAAAAGGGCTACCATTAGGGCAGGCTTCTATGCAAAGGCCTTAAAGCAAAGAAGGGTTTACATTCAGATGTATATGGTGTGATGACCCAGAACATGCAAAGAAAGACTGTGCTAGCTATAAGGAAGCCCTCAGAAATCAACTTGTGTTTTTCAAAGATGGGAAAATCCACCTTACAGAGACTGGTCTTCCGTTAAGCACAAACTTTGGAAAAGGAGGGATGAAAAAGCTGGTTGAAGACATGGTTGCTGGACATGCCATCTCTATGGTTGAGGCAGCAACAACCTATGGATTAAAGGTTGGTCAATGGAAGTAGGAATCTGAGGATGATGAAGATTATGAGAATGAAGATTTTTGGCCATCAACAATGGAGCTAATTGCTTCAAAGAAGGTGTCTAAACAGGCTTTGCATGAGGCAGGTGACTGTATACGTCTTGAGACTGGCTGGGAAGAGCCTGTGGATTCTTTATCTGTTCATGCCTACATTGCAAAATGCCAGAATAATGAGGCACAAGTAGAGGAAAAGCGTAAGAGGGAAAATGAGGAAAGAGGGCCATCAAAAAGGGTCACCCGTGGTAGTGAAAAGAAGGATCCTGGGCCATCACATATGCCTCCGCCGCATAGCAAACCTCCACAAGAAGTATCAATGGAAGAAGTACCAGCAAAAATGAAGCATGAGAAGGAGAAGGGTAAAGGGAAAAGTCCACTCTACAAGCTTCAATCTGATATTGAAGCCGCAAACAGACCTCAAAAAGGTGCTTGAAGAGAGGATTCTAAACAGTAGGGTGGAATTTACACTAGGGGAAGTCTTGGGGATTGCAAAGAAAGAATTCCATGATGATGAGATAATTGATATTATACGAAGGAAAAGGCAGTCCATAATTGAATCTATTCCATCGCAGGGGGAGACAAGCACTTCCAAGACTCATGGAGTACAGGTACAACAAAAGGAAGAGAGAGAGAATGTGGTGGAATGTAATCACTTTGCTAAAGGGGCACGACAAGTGCCTAGTGCCACAACCATGTCTATTGCTCATCAAGTTCTCTCCTAGTTGAAGTATAAGAGTATAGGTCTACACAATATCATATTTGAGGTTGAGTGGTAACAATCTATTTTTAAGAAGTTAGTATAGGATGACATTCATTCATTCTATTGATTTAATCAGCTCCTTGGCTAGTAAGCAGGTTACTATACTAGCTCTACATCCGTAGGTGCCAAGCATCGGGCTACTACCTCTCTTAGTTCCGTTTTGTTGAACTCTTACCAGTTGCTTAGTCCATGAGACGATGGTAAATTCTCATGAGAGTTAGAGTAGGTTTCAAAGCAGGTTAGTGTGATCCTCTAGGGTAATCTTGTTCCATTGTTTGTTGTAAAGTAGGGAGACAACATCATTCAACTGAAGTGTAGTCAACATGGCTACATTATCGTGTGGAGCTCAAGGGCAAAGACTATTGTGTGTGGGTTCCATGGTTTGATACCATTGTTGAGGCAAAAACCTACTAATGTCAGCTGTTAAGATATCGAGCTCATCTAGTGAGGCGGTGGACACTGATGACCCGCCTGGGGGATAGGCCCCACACTTACACCACTGGCATGGTTGGTGAGATCATGGGTGATATGCGGCCAGTGGGATGATAGGCTGTGTGACAGCCATTCTAGAGACTGGCATAGTTATAGCACCAGCTCATTTAGTTGGGTTCACACTATAGAGAACCCTAGTATGTATTTGGTTGAGTACCTTTTCATATCGTGTGTACTCTTATCATTGTATATGGTGTGTTGAATGCTGTGTGAAGAAGAAGAAGATTTTCAGTGAAAACGGAATCGTTCTCTAGGATAGCTTGTGGAACACTTGAGAAATTCAACACATAAATTCAACCATGAAAACACATGCTTTGTAGGTTTCAACAAAATCAAATAAATTGAACAAAAGCATAGCAAACATAATACTTAGCTCAAAGACAAACATGCTGGGTGCAATCTTTTCCCCCCTTGTGCGTGGCCTTCCCCACACAAGAGTATTTTCATTAGCTTTTTCTACCAAAAATAGGCCATAGCTCCCAAAAATATACAAAGTGTGCTTTTAGAGAGCACGACACTCTTCCACAACAAAAATAAAGTGTCCCAAAAATTGGGGCTAGGGTAAAGCCTTTAGGCTTTAATAAATTCAACATTATAAATATATTTTTCCCAATGTATCAAAATGGAAAAATCAACTACTAAGGTTACAAGCTACGCTTGTAAAAATAATTATGATGCGCACAAGAAACATTCTCCTCGACATTATTCATCAATCGTAATCTTCATCACCTGAAAATATAAGCCCAATTAATAGTTAAATTAATCCCACAAATATTAAACAGGCACAAACCATCACCAACTCATGACTACCAGGCGTAAGTACCCCAGGAATCACCCTGCCATACAAACCTAACTGAAATAATCATAGACGGCCCCAAGCATACGTCATATACCCCACGTATTAATATTTATAGTGGTGTCACCCACGATATTAACCTAGCCGGCATGACACAAGAGTAACCTAGGCATCCCCAAATTACTCAAGAGGGAAAAATAATATTCTTAAAGAGGACTTAAAATATATTCTCATGACATTAAGCCTCTCACCTTGTGTGTTCTCTTTTAGGGTTTTGTGAGTGTGTGTGTGTGCTTGCAAGAGCTCAAGCTCTCTTCTCCCCTGCATCGTTTCATGGTATCAGAGCCTGGTTCATGCTAAGGGCTGAGTTGCAAGCAAGAGAAGCACAGGAAGCGGTACGAGGGTAAGAGCTTCATCTACGCTTCCCTATTTGTGTTGGCGATTACACCCTTGTCGGGAGCTCTACGGGAGGCACCAACAAACGATCTCTAATTGAGGAGCTTTCTTTGCGGGAGTAAAGCTATAGGGCAACTATACTGTCCTATCAGATAGAATTATTCAGGCAGAAAATGCGTTTCGGGCGCGTTCCGACCTCTGTTTTTGGAAAGCAGGCGATTTCGAGCACTGCACGGGTAAGTCATCGATTCTATGCAGAACTCTATTTTAAGAACTGCAGGAAGACAGCTTGGTTGTGCAGACATTGTGTGTGGACATTGTGTGTGCTGCAAGGAGGTCAAACAGTTGCCTTTGGGTGTATGTATGCACATTGAGGTCACTGGTTGTGACATTTGAGTGTAGTACAGTACCGTTGCTGGCAAAAAATAGAGCAGTTTGTGCAGGACAAACTAGAGTGTTGTTTCTGGTAAATTTGTGTGTCTGGCAAGATGTCAAATGATGGCATAAACCAGATTGTTGCTAAGAATCTTGACAAGAGCAACTTCCATGCTTGGATGTTCAGGTTGACAAATTTCCTGATGGGAAAGGGTTACTGGGACTACATAGAAGGTGAGCATGAAGAGGCACCAGAGATACCGGAGATCAATCCGACTGCTGGCAGATGTGAGAGAGTTCAAGGATTGGAACCAAGGAGCCATAAAAGTTATGTATTGGCTCTCTATCAGTATACAGGACACCATGATTGGGCACATACAGGATGCCAAGTCCCCCAAGGAGGCGTGGGACACCTTGGTAAAACTTTATGAAACGAATACCAAGGCACGAAAGATACAGTTGAAGAATGAACTTCATACTGTGGAGAAAAAGAGTATGTTTCTGAATGAGCATGCATTGAAGATCAAGGGTATTGTGGAATCCCTTGCATGTATTGGTGTTTCAGTAGATGATGAAGATAAGGTGGAAGTTTGTCTACGTGGTCTCGGACCACAATACAAGGCGTTCAAGACGTCTATTCAGACTCGGGAAAACATTCCCAATTCCACAGATTTGGTGTCTATGTTGATTTCCTCATCTAGTGGTTCAGTTGTTGTGATAGACCATAGAGTGGCAGGTTGCATCATAATACCAGTCCTACAAATGTGATTAGTATATCACATAAAGGCAAAGAGAAAGTGGTTGAGCCCCTTAGTATGCCTGACATTTCTGCAAGGCATTCTCATGTTGATGGAGAGTCTAGTGGCTTAGAGATGAGCCTTGATGAGGATCTTGGGATACCAGCTATGAGAACACCTGGTGTAAAGAAGGCTGTGGAAGCCATGAATGCAAAGCTGCGAAGATCTGGGAGAGTGAAGAATCCTGTGCAGAGGTTTACCTATGATGGTTATGTGGCACATCACTATGCATACATGGCAAAAGTTGTGCAGGTTGTAGAGCCCACATGCATTGATGAGGCTGTTGGAAATGTGTGTTGGGAGAAAGCTATGGATGAGGAGATGGATGCACTATATGGAAATAAGACTTGGGATTTAGTGCGATTGCCTGAAGGCAAAAAATCCATTGGATGCAAGTGGATGTACAAAGTAAAACATAACAGTGATGGAAGCATAAGTAGGCACAAGGCTAGATTGGTAGCCAAAGGATATGCGCAGACATATGGCATTATTATTATGAGGAAACTTTTAGCCCAGTTCCCAAGATGGCAACAGTGAGAGTTGTGATAGCAGTGGCTGTGTCAAAGCAATGGTCTTTACATCAGATGGATGTAAAGAATGCATTCTTGCATGGGGAATTGCAGGAAGAGGTGTATATGTTGCAGCCACCTGGTTATGAGGATGTGAGTCACCCCCGAGCATGTTTGCAGGTTGAAGAAATCCTTGTATGGCTTAAAACAAGCACCAAGAGCATGGTCTGATATCTTATTGGCTTTCATGTAGCCAACGTAGATTTCTTGTTGTATGTGAGACACAGTGATAGAGGGGTTGTGCTTGTTGTCATCTATGTAGATGACCTGATCATTACGGGGGACCATGATGCAAAGATCTTTGATGTAAAGATCTTGCTTAGACAGAAGTTTGAGATAAAGGATCTGGGAGAGCTCAGATATTTCTTGGGCATTGAGGTGATTAGGTCACCACATGGTATTGGATTACTATACAAAGACAGTATGGCTTGGACATGTTGTCCAAGTATGGTATGATAAGCTGTAAGCCTATCTCAGTGCCATTGGATCAAAATGGCAAGTTGAGTGCAGATTCAGGAGAGATTTTGGAGGATCGTACTATGTATAGGCGCATAGTAGGAAGCTTGATCTACATGACGATCACCAAGTCAGATTTGAGCTATGCTGTTGGGTTGGTGAGTCAGTTTATGCAGGTTCCTCATCAGAAGCCGCATTTGGATGCATTGAGATGCATACTGAGGTATGTGAGGTCTACTTTGCATTGTGGACTATTTTATGAAACTGGGACAGAGATATGTGTACATGGGTACACAGATGCTGATTGGGCTGGTATCTCAGATAGAAGATCTACTAGTGGCTTCATGTTTTATTTGGGGAGTGCTGCTGTGACTTGGAGCAGCAAGAAGCAGCCTATAGTTGCTCTATCCAGAACTACAGAGGCCGAGTACAGAGGTGCTGCTGGCAGCATGTGAGGTAGCTTGGTTGAGAAAGCTACTTGCAGATTTGGGTCTATCAGTGGATAGACAAGTTGTCATTTTCGGTGACAACATTAGCAGTATACAGTTCGCCAGGAACCTAGTTTTTCATGCTCGCACGAAGCATATAGAGATCCACTACCATTTTGTCAGAGAGAAGGTTTTGGCAGGAGACGTTGACCTTGTTTATGTCAGCACATAGGATCAGGTCGCTAACATCTTCACCAAAGCATTGGGTATAGAAAAGCTCCACAGATTCAGGGCTTCGCTTGGTGTACATGAGATAGAGTTAAGCTCGAGGGGGGAGTGTTGAGATATCGAGCTCATCTAGTGAGGCGGTGGACACTGATGACCCACTTGGGGGGATAGACCCCACACTTACACCACTGGCATGGTTGGTGAGTTCATGGGTGATATGCGGCCAGTGGGATGACAGGCTATGTGACAGCCATTCTAGAGACTGGCATAGTTATAGCGCCATCTCATTTAGTTGGGTTCACACTATAGAGAACCCCAGTATGTATTTGGTTGAGTACCTTTTCATATCGTGTGTACTCTTATCTTTGTATATGGTGTGTGAAGAAGAAGAAGATTTTCAGCCTCTCACCTTGTGTGTTCTCTTTTAGGGTTTTGTGAGTGTGTGTGTGCTTGCAAAAGAGCTCAAGCTCTCTTCTCCCCTGCATCTTTTCATCAGCACCCTGGATGCTTCGACAAGATTATGTGAAGCTCCTTAATCAGTACTATGTGTGGTCTAGGGATCTCGTAGGGCATGCCAAAAATATTGGCAATCGAGAGCCATTAAACACGAAGAGGTGGATCAATACACACATAGAGGCAGTTTAATTAGACCTGTGAATATAGAAATGCAGAGATAACTAAATGGAACACATAATGAAGGAACTTTCATTGCCATAACTCACACATCTGAGAGAAAAAACATTGTATATTCGATTAGCTTCTGATTGTAAGACACTATAAACAACCATTCAATTGATGCATTTAATGTATTAAGCATCATCCATCTCGAGTGTACAATGTTAAGGCTTTTATAGTAGCGGAATGAGGTGAGAGGTTAGTGTACAAAGAGGCTTTTATAGCCGAATGTTAAGACGGCCAGTGGTACTCTTTAACGGCCTATCCTGAGAGTTCATTCCCTTATAGCTTATGGACTCTTATCTTTATGTGATGGTTGTACAAAAGTAAGAAGAAAGAAGAAAATTAAGCCATCCATCTCTCTCTTGTGTGCTTATTTACTCGTGTGTGTATGTGTGTGTGAGAGAGAGAGAGAGAGAGAGAGAGAGAGAGGTTTGCTTGCAAGAGGCCCTCTCCCGTGTATTCTTCTCAATAGTCTCAAGTTAAAGCCTTTGTTAATCACATTTAAAACGTTGATCTTTAATCCTCTTTAACTTTGTGTTTTTTTGCAGTAGAAAGATGATGCATAAGAGAAAATTTGAGCATGAAGCAAACACAGGAGAACAGTATGATGACACAAAAATTTATTAAAAGTAAATATATATTCACACAAAAGTTTACTACAAAAATTGTGATGCCACCATGAATATGCAGCCCATTTAAAGGACCCGGCACAAGCGCCAAGTAAAGGAAGCACGGCCGATGATCTTGATCTGCAGTGGAGAAATAATTAGCTGCACGGGCTCAATCAAGCTGGCTTCAAGGGCAGAGCACCGAAAAACCTCGCTTTCAGGGAAGCGATGGTGGCCCTGATCAAGGTGCCTTCGTCTTTGAGGAACTCGTTGTAGATGTGGATGCAGTAGTCTTGGCGTCTCTCCACCTCGGCCATGGCCATGGCACGGACGGTGGGCACGACGCGGTGCATCTCAGTGGAAGGGAACTGCAGCATGCAGCGGTGCCACTGTATGAGCGTGTCGAAGGGCTTCACGTAGTTGTCCGCAATGAGGACGGGCACGATCCCGGCGGACAAGACCTCCACCATGCGGTATGAATTGGGCTGCCGCCCAGCGGGCACCAGCCCGAAGGTGGTATTCATGAGATCTCTGTAAGTGTGGTTTGCATGCAGGGCTTCATCTTCTTCACAGTTTAGCCCTAGCTCAGGTGCCTGCTTTCTAACCAGGTCATTAGTGGCCTGCCTGCAGCTTGTCACCACAACCACATCCTCCCCATTGTGCATGGATCTGAACGAGTCGTAGCTCCTTAGCACCCCCTCCTCATTAGGTCTTCCCAGGTACCTTAGCCCTCTGAAGGTTAAGAGATACTTCCTTTCAAAAGGCCTTATGGCTTGCATCTGTCTCATGTGCACATTGCCTGGCAAAGGTATGCTTATATCAAAGCCCGGACGGTATATGGTCTCATGCATGTCAGATGCCATTACTGAGGCAAACCCTATTGTCTCCTGTGGAGGTCCCCGTTGCCTCCACATATCTGCAAATGTGATCAACACATGATTCATCCCATCATTCCAATACGGTAATGTGTTGGGATGTGGGCGGTGAGGGCTCTGTAGATCCAGATACACAAAGAAAAGGCATGCTCTGCTTGGGTCATTGGTGTGCCATGGAGTCTCATTCATGCTAGAGAAGTACCTCACCGGAGGGCTTGGCGAATCATATGAGTATATGAGCAGCTCCTCTGCAGCGTCACACTTTGAGTAGTTGAAGCATACATCCATTGAACAGCGTGGGAACAACACAGGATAATGCCATGTTCTCCCTTGGGCATACCATGGCTCATACCTAACCACACTCTGCTTGATAGTTTCCTGCTGCTTACTATGAACTCCACCTAATTGTGTCTCGTTATTGCAAGGTGGGCTTTGATTAATCAATGCTTGATCTTGCTCCTTAATGCCATGCTTGTCATCACAAGTACAATCAACTGAGGACTTTGCAGCATCTTGGTCGTGTTGGTGTGATCCCACATGGAAAGTGCAATTGCAGGCCCCATTGCTGGTCAAGGTAACGATGGGGAATGCATAGTCAGCAGTGGTGAAGTGTGGGGTGCTCTGAAAGAGCATCCGGAAGAGGCCAAAGTACGACAGGATTGCTCCAAGGCTCATGCATATTACGAGTGCAGCAAGGGAGCCTCCAAGCTTGCCCATACAGGCAATATTTACACTGTTCAGATCAAATGTGGGTGATTCAAAGCAAAAGAGCCATCATCGTAGCCGATACGACTGCCAACAAGTATATGAAAGAGCTCCTCTGCGCGAATCCCCAAGCTTACGTGCGTTACTAGCACAGGGAAGCTTGAAAAATGCATTTTATTGGCACTGAAAAGTTGCCAGTTTCTTTTTTTTTAAAACGTGCACAACGCTCTGCGGTCACGACGTGGGGTTTAATAATGGATTCGAAACCACCGTCGCTCACAAACGTGGCAAAGACGCTAGGTGTCAGACAACGTGACAGGTGTCCACTCCCTATTCATCCGACCCAAATTAGCATGGACAGGTGCTCTTATAACGTGCGTCGTGCACGGTGGGATCTTGCCAAAGTTTTAAGATTTTGGGACACCAACCTAAAAAAATTTAGTTACCTACTAGTGATGAGTAAAGCGATGATGTGATCACGTGGTAAGAATAAATCTTGGTATGGAAATCTATACCTTAAAGTAGATTGATGCTAGGTTCTGTGGAACATAAAGTCATAAAATGTTTATTCTCAAATACAACCTTTAATTTTTCTTGCCACAATGAAGAGACGCCAAGAGGGTCTACAACTAGAGGGTTTGTAGCACTTGGAAGAAGCCAAGAAGCCTTAGTGAGAGAGATACAAAAGCCTTAAGCTTTCCATGGTAGAGAGAGAGAGAGAGAGAGAGAGAGAGAGAGAGAGACATGCGACAAGAACATTCCACCCCCAACACACACACACACACACACACACACACACACACTTCCTACGGCATGTGTGAGAATTGTGGTCTCATTTTCCCCCCTCAACACACACACACAAACTTCCTATGACAAGAACATCCCACCCCCCACCCCCCAGCACACACACACACACACACACACATTTCCTATGGCATGTGTGCGAATTGTGGTCTCGTTTCCCCCCATGAGAGAGAGAGAGAGAGAGAGAGAGAGAGAGAGAGAGATGAGTGTAAGTGCAACACATGCAACAAGCAGGAAGGCTATAGAAGATGGGCACACACTCAGGGAGAGTGAGTTGAAGTGTCATCGGTAGTACTAAGAGATCTCCACAAATCAAGCATTACAAGGCTATAGAAGATGGGCACACACTGAGGGAGAGTGATTTGAACTACCAAGTGTGTACCAAGAGATCTCCACAAATCAAGCATTACAATTTGGATAATAATAATAATTTAAGATAATAGTTTAAATTTGTGAATGTTTAAGTACCTTATTCCAAGGTTCTGATTCTACATGAAGGCACTAATTGATTAATTTAATAAAATGGGTTTTGGTGCCTTATAACCTTTAACCTTATTTATTATTTATTTTAAGTAAAGTTCTTAAATAACATCTTTAACATAGAAGTATAGTTTTGGTTCTATGTATGGGATGAAGGGGGGACATGCAAGTCTTTGGTATGTGTGTGTGTGTAAGATGAAGGCCAAAATTACAACTCTCTCTCTCTCTCTCTCTCTCTCTCTCTCTCTCTCTCTCTCTCTCTCTCTCTCTCTATTTTTCGTAATAGAAGATATATTACCAAAAATTACTTTACAAATGGCCACATGGCCGCCATGTGATGTACTAGCTTTCCCTCACTAATTACTCTGAACCACAGGTGTAGCTCGGAGTACCCTCATCCAATATATAGCCATGTCATTCTTCACCAAATGAGTTGACTGCAAAAGGAAGAAACTTGCCACAATAGTAGCCCTTTTATACGACCTATGTGAGCTATAATACCAACTTTTGCATCAAATGTGAAGGCATTCCTAGTTAACCATATATGCCACAAACCTATCCACTTGAAAAAATGAAAGAAAACTGAATGTTCTGGGTTATCTGACCCATTCGAAATCTTGCCGAAAATTTAATTTTTAATCTTTACGGGTCTATCTGTCAATAGAATCTATACGCGAGAAAGGAAATCCCACACCTTCTTTGCCACCGAACATGAAATGAAAAGATGCGGGCATGTTTCCAAGCATGTAGTACAAAACGCACAATTACCAGATGCAATCCACTGCTTTCGCAGGCTGATCTCCCCCATGGTAGGCCTCCAACTAGCACGCGCTGTAGGAACACTTTCCCTTGATATGGAACACTTTCGCAGGCAGCTGATCCCCCCCAATGGTAGGCCTCCAACTAGCATGCACTGTAGGAACACTTTCCCTTGACATGGAATCTTAGACCACCAGCCCTTTAAGATTACTTCCTTCCACCAGGCCCTACTTTTCTTGATGTTCCATACCCTATTAGCCTTCTTAGTGATCCAGCGTTATCTTCCACCATCATATGGTACACTTGATTTGTTGTGCGCTGGACAATGTCCTGAGGCTTTCTAAATGCCCAATCTAACCAAGGTTGTTGATCCTCCAACTAGGAATATCACCAACAAACGATGTAAGTCTTGCCCTCACCTTCTCCCATAACTGTACATATCCACGTGGAACCTAAAAATATTGATGATTTTTTGAAAAGATAATAAGCGGCCTCTATGTGGCAACAAAGCATCCATGATTCTCACTAGTCCCAATCAAGCCATTCTATTGAATTTTGGCTGTTTAACAAGTTTGTCAGGCCACTCCAGAAGTCGTGAAGTAGCTAACACCTCACCTGCAATAGAATTCAACTGCACTCGACTGGTATAAAGGCTTTCATTTAGTGTGTGCCAACACCTCCTTCCATGAGATCATCAAATGAGAAAGGAGAGGTGAAGCCACCACTTGAACCTGTTGGGAACCATTCACTACATCATCCTACCATGTACCATCAATCTTGGAATTACCATCATGCACAAGTGTGACCTCCTGTATGAGAGCCTTAGCCACCATTACCACCCATGGCTCTTGAGATACACACATATCTTGCAATAAAGGACATCTCCTAGCGACCATATGTAATCTGACATCTAATAGGGCTACCCCTCCATCTCCACATCTGTCCTGGCTTATTTCCTGCTCTTTTCCATAGCATAAATCTGATTGGTTTTTGTTTTTGATGCAAAGCTTTACTCGTCCATGGTAATAAAGGCAAGAAAAAAGATATCATGCTAATCATAATGGATTGTGCCACTTTGAGCTGAACATACATAGGCCAACCTTCAGATTTCCAATGCAGAAACTTATCATTTGTCCTTTAGAAATCCATGACAACAAAGCCTGTGAATCAACATAAACTCCAATTAGATAACCCAAGTGTCGTGTGATGCATCCCCTTTGTATGACCTGCCTATTCCATCCCAAAGCAAGCAAATTGCTCTCGGTACAGCTTATCAGAGCACATTTCTGCATATTAATGTATAACCCTGAAGCAAGACCAAAAGTATCCCAAATAGCTAAAGCCTTCTCAACATTATCTCTTTGAGCCTTAAGGAACATAAAAGAATCATCAGCCAATGCTTGGCTGACCATCTGCTCTCTACTTGGAAGAGTAAGTCCTATAAATTCATCGTCCTTCACTAGCTTATCCAGCCTTTATAAGATTGCATGTGTAACAATTGCAAACAAGAAAGGGCTAAGTGGGCATCCCTGCCTGACCGATCTCGTCAAATGAATGGGCTCAGTCACCCCACCATTAATCATAAGCCTAGCCATTGCATGTTGGCTAATAGTATAAAACAAAGAAGACATGCGAGGGCCAAATCCCATAGCCTGCATAAGCTGTGAAAGAAAAGACCAACTAACATAATCATAAGCCTTTTGAATATCCAGTTGAATCATAACCACCTCTTTCCTCGAAGCCCTTACATAATCAATTCCAATTTGTACATTCAGTATATTATGCAAAATATTCTAACCTTTAATAAATCCATATTGCCTTTTGGATGAATCAAAGTAGGAAGAAATCGCTACAACCTATTGGCCAAGACCTTTGCAAATATCTTATACATGGCCCCCATCAATGTGATTGGTCTCCACTAACATAGATTAACTGGGGATGGAACTTTAGGCAATAAATGTACAAGCCCAATCTTCCAACTCGTAGGCATGATACATGTATTCCACACCTCCTGAAAAATAGAAGCGAGAGGGACCTCAACTCATCAACATACTTCATAAAAAGCTCATTGGGGAGCCCATCCCATCCTGTACTTTTCCCTTTAGGCAAATTCTTCAGCACATCTTTCACCTCATCCGTAGAAATATATCTTTCAAATTCATTTACAGAAACATCTGATACCTGGTGACAAACCAAGTGAAACAAAGACTCTCTAGTTGCAATGACATCAGGAGATATGACCTCCTGCGGACCCAAGAAATGGCGATAAAAGTCCATACACACATCTAGAACACAAGTAGGATCAGTAATTTGTACTCTTTGCCTATCTTACATCCTAACAATATCCTCATGTGCATGCCTTTGCGGCAAACGAGCAAAGAACGTATGTGACTAACAATTAGAATCCATTAGGGCATCCATTGGAGCCATAAGCTTATATCTCACATATTGATTCTCATGCTGCAGCATGATGGGACAACCAATCAATAGCTATCTCAATGTCAGGGCAAGAACCGTCCTCTTGAACCACCTGGTTCAAATAAACCAACAACTATTCTAGGTTTCGTAACTTTCCCCTAAAATATGATCAATTATGAATCCCATATTGGCAAGCAAGCTTTTGAATATTGAACATACAACACTCCCAAGATGACACCCCAATAGAGACTACATGGCCTTGAAAGTTTTGTAACACTTGCAACATAAACTGATGGAAAATAGTATGCTCTAAGAAAGTCTATGTTCCACGGGAACACGGATTATGGAAGGAGGCCGGAAGTAATTAATATGAGAGAGCAGGATTGTAGCCATGGGAACATAAAGATGCACATAATTTTTCCATATTTTTGTGCCGAAGTGCAATGTAAATCGTTTTAGGCCAATGTGGGTTCTAAATGAGGGTTCTACGTGTATTAAGCAAGGCTTACTTATGGTGTAGTCTCCATTGATGCAAGCTCTTGCCCACTTCATTGGCAACGAGTTGTTCATGGATAGACTCTCTCTATGAGCTTGTGGGTTTGTGAATGTTACATTCTATGCTTACTCTTAAGCTTGTGGGTTAGTAGATGCACGCTTATGGGTTTGCAGGCATTAGGGAAAGCTAAGATTTAATCAATGTTTGAATGGGATTAAGAGATTGCCATACATTGCTTGTTCTCTTGATTAGTGTAGTGGATTTAAGGGATTGAGAGATTGATTGAGGTGTTGAATGGTTGAATCGTCAAGTGGTGGTTTGTGTATGTGAGCTCTCCCTCATGGGTAAGCCTTCATGCACTAATCGGGTCGAGTCCTCAGATTGACATTGTGTTTCTTAACACATTTGTTGATCGATAGTACTCTATGATCACTATATTGCGCGGTAGAGAGAACCGCTCTACAATGGCGCCGCTGCCAAGGAGCGAGTGCCTACATTAGTTGAGCACCATACACACACTATCACTCCTTGTTAAGCTCCAATCGGTTGCAAAACTGTTGGATAGGAGAGCAGGCTTGGGGACTAATTTTGGTATTTATTTAAGACTAATCTGTTGTTAAATTCTCTTTTATTATCTTGCAATTTGAGTGCGATTGGCTAGCTACGCTTCTCCCTTGAGATCAGGACAAGGACTCAACACACGGGAAGGATTAGAGGTAGGCGCTAAACCTGCAAATTTCAATTTGTGTGCGAAAGAGAGAGGCCTGTTTTTGCATTTGTGTCATTTTGTTGGAGGATAATTTTTACAGTTTCAATTTTTTGCGTGTTCGTTTTATTTTCTGTTCTTAGCTTAGTTTAGTTTTTTGTATCTTTAATTTTGTGCATTTTAGTTCTCTGTTAAACCTGCACCTGTAGAGAAACTGAAATCTGTACACACACATGAAGACTGAACATTGAATTCGCTGCAAATCTCACAGCTGCACACGCATTGAATTCACTGCGCACGCATTTAGTTCACTGCACACGCACTTTAAAAAAAAGAAAAAAATAATAATAAAAGAAGGCGACTGCGCGTGAACAGCGCACCGCGCGGAGAGACCCACACACCGCACCATAAAGACCGCCACCGTACCGGATAAGGGGGTGCCAAAAAAAAAAGAGTCTGGAAAATTTTTCATTTTCTGCCGCAAAAAATTGGGAGGTTATCTAACTTTTTGAGACCCATCGTCGAAATTTCGATCCCAGAATCATTTTCCCATAGTGAGTTCAGTATGGGAAACTGGTAAATTTTAGGCGATTTTTGATCCTGAAAAATACACTTTTTTTTAGCCTAATGTGTTCGAGGGGGTTCAAAATGGGTTTTGGCAAGTTTGAGCCAACTTGAAAATTTTTGGATTTTTTTGAAGAAAAAAAACCTTAAAATTTGACCTTATGCACTTGCGGTCGGGACGTCATATAGACACTGCCATAGGGTCTAGGGCACCTTCTAGAGTACCTACGCAGGAAAGTGGCACCCAATCGGTAGGAAATTTGGCAGATATTGCTGAAACCTTTTCCGAATCCCAATTTGATACCCTTTCCAGGACAACTAGCTTATTGTCTATGGACAATCTAGGGCCGTCAAATAGTCATCCCTTAGCCCCAAATAGGACACCCACAAGATCTTTTAATCCATTTGAAGCCGACACCATGGGGTTACCACTCAATGTGAGACTTCAATATGTCTACACGAATGCTCAAGGAGCTGAGATCTTTAGGGATCCACAACAACGGTATCTCGTTAAGATCGCAGACTTTTTCTCAGAGCTTGATAGAGCACCTCTAGTCAATAACCAGGGTAACATGTACATGGGTGGAGATGGTGTTCTCTACGAAGTCACCTATCATCTAGAGAATGTAGACAAATTAGGGGAGCTCTCTAAAAGTGAGTTCTTAGACTTATCAAAGCCTTCCAAAGCAAGGGAGTCTAGAGATGATTGGCTCATTGAGCCGGACATGCCTGGACCATCCAATACCCAGTCCTTAAAGCCATCAATAGATGATTTACTTTTAGTAGATCTAAATTTGGAAAGGGACAGGAAAGGCAAGAGCAAAATGGATCAGGGGGCTGAGAACCAATGGGAGTTTTTACGACAAATTCTAGTGACAAAGGTCTTTCAGGATGACCCACTTCAAGAGGTCTATAAGGACTCTTTTGAAGGATATTATGCCACAACTAGATTGCCAGAGCTAGATCTTCCTCTAGCACTTGTGGTAGTCGAGAAGCTTGCAGGATACAAGAACCGAATCGTTGATAAATGGGCCAATGAATACCGAACCTTAGATTGGAAGGAAATTCGTGAGCTCGCGTGGAGAGGACAACCATTATTCATGGAAGTGTTCTCAACTAATACAGCTAAACCAGGAGAGACAGCCTTTCTTGGAGAAATTGTTGCTCCTCCCCTACGAGAATTCACTAGAGAGGGACCCTCGACATCAAAGTGGACCACTGCAAATAGCCCAACTCTAGCACCAAGATATTATCCTACACCAAAAGTGCGACCACAGATCACACCACAACAACGTTTCTCTCACTATGACAATCGGAGGGTAGGGGAGCCAACTCGGCCTCCCATAAATGCACCTCCTGAAATGCGGGTAACAAGATCTTTGGAGGGGGTTGGTGAGGCAGGTAATAGGGGACCCACACCAATTTGGGATGCATGTGGACCATCTTACCAAAGAGAGGAACAGTTCCCACTGAGAGTGAGAGGCCGTAGGCCCGATGATGAGTATTCAAGACGAGTAAGGCCATCAACTCTTCAGAAACTGGTAAAGAAGTACGAAGGGTCGGGAGATCCATATGACCATGTAGTAGCATTTAGGTAAGCAGTTCGTGCTGAGCAAGTGACTGACAAGCATACGCAAATTGAAGGATTTGGGCTCACTCTTGAGGGAAAGGCCCTTGCTTGGTTTCAAGCACTAGAGGCTTCAGAGAAATCTTCTTTACGAGTTTTGGAAGAGGGATTCATTGCTGCTTTTTCCTTGATGGGGATTCAGCATGACACAGTAGCAAACATCTACTCTTTCAAGCAAGGCGAGACTGAGAGTGTTAGAGACTGTGTAAATAGGATGAAGCAGTACATTAATCGTCCCAGAAGATGAGAAGCCCACCCAGAGTCCATTAATTTATCTCTTCTTAAAAGGACTTAAAAATTCAACACTACACACACATCTCTATGCAAAGAAGCATACAAATTTCAATGAGTGTTGCCATGATGCTATGGATTTCACAGATAACTTCGAATTCCAAGATGGTACTGGCCCTGAGTTGCAACCTAGAGATCAGTGGGGTGATGACCAAAGTTCAGGGTCTAGCGCACTAGTAAATCCAGACCACATAGCTAACCTAGTACTAAGGAGATTGGGACAAACCTATCGCCCACTGCAGCCACAACAACAGCAGTAGGCGAATGAGGAGTGTACTACCTACATGTCCTCATCTTTGTGGAGCATGTGGCGGTAACCATAAAACCGAAGAATGTAATACCTTTTCTCCTCGTCACAAACCAACCCACAAAGAAGTGGTGCCAGGCTTGTGCTTGGAATTATACCCACACCACACAGGAATGTACTCGCATTGCAAGAATGAGACAGGAGCGTGAGCAGCAAAGGGGTGCAGTGGCTCCACAAATGCATCAACAGTATACTAATTTTGAACGTAAGCCACTGATGGCACGAGAGCAAGTACGACCTGTACTTGGAGCTCAACCTCCTCCTCTCCTGGGACTGCTCCTGTGAGGTTTGTTGACTACGACAATTCAAATATGTGTAGAGACTTGGTAAACCCAAGCTATGTGAAGGAGGAATATGCATCATATTCATCTAAGGAAAATCTCTTTGAAAGTCCTGCATATCCAAGCCAAGCACTGGCCGGGGGAACAAAATTCTTTGATGTTGCTAGGCAGCTACCAACCTAGGACTCCAGGCCCCTAGGTCAATGGCAGCAAAGGAAAGTAGAAGCCAAACTAATGGGCCCCTGTTATGAGTGCGGAGAACCCCATTGGGCTCGTGATTGTCCACATCGCCCAAGGCAAGCAGCTCGATCCAATACAACAGTACCACAGTTTCCACCAATTGAAAGATATTGTCTAGGGTGTCGTGTAGAACACTTTCCAAAGGATTGTTTGCTGAAACCACATGAGGAAGGCACCTCTCAACCAAAGGTCTCACTCAACTTTGTAGAGGCAGTTCCATCGACACCTTCATCAGAGAATGAGGATGTCGTGCCACTTAGAGTCATGACTAGATCTCAGACACGAAATGCCGAAATGCAGACTGATGAGACACCTCGAACTAGGGATGCAAAGGCAAATCTAGTGGACAAGACCCTACATTCCAATAGAAAAAGGACCACTAGGAGGAAAAAGAACCGCAACAAGCAAACTAAGAGTGCATCCACTAGTTCTCAAGAAGTCTCTAAACAAAACATGAAGGATCAAGCTTTTACATCCCAAGAAGTGCATGAGGATCATCAACCTCAACCTGGGCCTACTGCTAAACAAGATGAGGCTAGTATAACCGAGGATAGTTCTGGGGGTTCTGTTTTTGTGGATAAGGTGAACGAGACTCTAGATGCCATCATTGATGCTCATAGAAGTCGCATTGCAGCTTTATCTGAGCTACCCAAGAAGCTTCAGGAATACCCAAACCATCATGAGGAAAAGATCAATCTAGCTGTACATCAGCAACTCATTAGGGAAGCTCAATCAATACTTGAGGGCCCACCTCCACCTATCCCTCGGGGCCCAACCTCTCTTAAGCCAACATTAGAAACCATACCAGAAGTGTCATCAAGTTGGGAAATGAAAACTGAGCTGATCTCACAAGCTCATAGCGAGAAGTCTGCACCAATTGACACCCCATTGAAAGAAGGCATTCTGCCACCACCTAGTCTTGCCTTCCCATGCAATGATGAAGTTATTGATGCTAATGAGGACATGGCAAATGAGATGTGGGCAGCAGCAGTTCATGAGAAAGTTAATGAGAATATGTCCTCTATTATTTCACCTCCATTCTCTGAAGTGGATTTTACCAGGGGCACAGAAAACAACTTTAGACGCCCAAGCATCCAGGAGGAAGTTCAAACAATTGTTTCTCCTAGAAGTAACATACAATGAAAACCTTACCATCTTATTTGGGAGAATATGAGAACTGTTCTCAAACCTTGAGGATACCCTCCATGCATAGAAGGTTGACAAAGGAGATGGATATGGGTATCGTGCAAGCTATTTTGTCAGCACCAGTGGCTTGTACCTTACCTTTGCTTGATTTGATAAAGCTTCGACTAGAATTGTGGAATGATATTGCCACATGTTTGTCAAAGCAGGTATTGCTACAAAAGGGTCACCACCCATCAATGTACTATACACCCTGAGAGACAAAGCATGTTATGCCAGTTCCTATCAACAAAGTAGGAAAATTTTGTGAGGACGATCAGGGAAATGCTACCCTCCCATTAGAAGTGCGAAAAGTAGCTTCAACTGCAATACTTGATAGTGGTGCAGGAGTGGGCATTGTGACAAGGTCCATTTGGGAAAAGTGGGGCAAACCAGCTATTAGGAGTACAAGGATGCGCTTGCAGCAGCTAGCAGATGGAAGCTTAGAACATCCCATTGGGCTGCTAGAGAACATATTGGTCACCACATGTGGGATTGAATATGAGCACACATTTGCAGTAGTGGATTTTGGAAAGCATCCAAACTATGAAGTCATATTGGGTAGACCATTCATGCGACAATTTCAAATGATTCAAGATTGGGGATACAATTATTTGTACCTTCGACATGATTCTGTCATCACAAGGATCAACCTAAAGAATCACTCATATCGTGATGTAACAAGGTCTCCAATAGATGAGTTTGATTCTGCTTCATCTAAGGGCTCAAGAGTTTGATTCTGCTTCATCTGAGGGCTCAAGAGTTACATTGTCAGATGGGCGAGAAGATCTGTGGATGTGTGGAGCCTCATGTAAGGATTTCAACACTGAAAGACTTAAGGGTAATCGAAGTGTATCAAATGAGGCATACATTCCACAACCCTTCCCTGAGCACTTAATTGATCCCCTAGAATGGAGTCATGTCCTTGCAACATTATCTACATGTGCTTTACCTAAGCCAATTCAATTTTGTGACTCAAATGGATATGACATTATTCCTATACGAATGGTACAACCATGTGACCTTCTAGATGATTTGTACTATGAAGATGCATTCACAACAGCACTGCATGTAGAGGAAGTCTCAGTGGAGGATTTAACACTCGAATCTGCTCTAATGATGCTGATAAGGAAGATGGATGGGACTCTGATTTTGATGATGATGTGATAATCCCCGAGGAAGAGTTAGGAAAGGCACACCTACTCTTGAGAGGAAGGGAGGTTCAAGTAGAGATCCCTCGAAGCCGACCTAAACGTAAATGCTGTAAGAGCCATAAGAGAATCCGTAAACAAGATGAGAGGGAACGATGTGAGAGAATACAAAAAGAAGACGAGGAGTTTAAGAATGAACACTCTCCACTACCACCTCACTTCTCAGGAAAGAATGGATATCTATACTATGTCCAAGCACAAGATAGTATCAAAGACCAAGTAAAACGATCAGATGGATTCCAACCAAGAGAAAAGCTAAAAACTGTTAGCAAAAATCGCAAAAAAAACGAAGAAACCAAAACCAAAACTCAAGTCTCAAACCGATTCAAAAGAGAGTGTCGGAAGTGCAAAGATAACGGTTGAACAAAAAACTCTGATGCAAGATTGCAAAAGAGAGCTCAAATCCGCATGGTCTTCAATTGGTGATGACTCAAGTGGACAAGAACAAGGTCTCAATGTTCCCCCCAACTTCACACAGTACACTCTTCAAGATCGGAAGATTGTTCTTCAACAGCCCATGCGACAAAAGCCAAGCATGCCAGGGGTTTCATATGATGGTCCAGAAGATGCAAAAAAAATTGATATCGCTAAGCCAGGAGAAGAGCCTCGCTATGTGTGGATTGCCACAAACTTGTCCTTAGATGAGGAGAAGTTATTAATTCAAACAATAAAGGAGTATCGCGATGTTTTTGCTTGGAGTTATAAAGACCTCAAAGGAGTTGATCCAAGCATATGTCAGCATACAATTCAATTGCGAGAGGATGCAAAGCCTTCCAAGCAACGTCCTTATGCTTACAATGAGAATTTTTCACGAAAGATAAAAGAAGAAATAGACAAGCTCTTAGAGCAAAAATTTATCTATGAGATTGAACACACTGAATGGGTCTCCCCTATTGTAGTGGTGCCCAAGAAAAATGGAAAACTTCGAGTATGTGTAAACCTCAAGAAGGTAAATGCAGCTACTGTACGTGATCATTACCCACTTCCAATCACTCACGGATCATATTTTGGAACGAGTTGCAGGGAAAAAGGCATATAGTTTTTTGGATGGATTCTCCAGTTACAATCAAGTGTCAATTGATCCAAAGGATCAACACAAGACAGCCTTTGCTACTGAAGATGGCATCTTTACCTATCGTGTTATGCCATTTGGTCTAACATATGCACCAGCAACCTTTCAGCGGTTAATGAGTCATGTATTCAAGGAGTACCGTAGGCTATTTCTTGAGATCTTCATGTGGATGATTTATGTGTTCACTCACAAGAGCATGATGATCATATAGAACACCTCAGACTTGTGTTTCAAAAGTGTCAAGTTTATTGTATATGCTTGAATCCTGACAAGTGCAAATTCATGGTAAGACAAGGGAAAATTTTAGGCCATATTGTTTCTCGCAATGGGATTTCAACAGATATGGATAAAATTGATGTCATTGTCTCATTACCTCGGCCTATCAACCCTAAAGGGGTACAAATATTCATGGGACATTGTGACTATTATCGTCGATTCATCTACATGTACGCTGTCCTAGCCAGACCATTATATGATCTTCTTGTAAAGTTTAATTGGACTGACGAGTGTGAGGAATCCTTTGAAAAGTTGAAGCAAGCATTAGTGTCTGCACCCATCTTACGGGCACCAGATTGGAACCAAATCTTTCATGTCCATATTGATGCTTCAAACTTTGCAATTGGATGTATTTTGGCTCAATTGGGAGAACATAATAAGAATCTCCCAATCTCATATGCTAGTCGACAGTTGAACAATGCTGAGAAGAATTATACCACAACAGAAAGAGAAGGTTTGTCCATGATATATGCAGTGAAAAAGTTTCGCCATTACCTTTTGGCAAACAAATTTATATTTTTTGTGGACCATCAAGCACTGCTATATTTGGTGAATAAGCGTTGTGCAATTGGAAGGATCATGAGGTGGTTTATCATCCTTCTTGAGTTTGATTTTGAAGTGGCAGTCCGAAAAGGAACAACTCATCTTAGGGCAGATCATTTGTCTCGAATCACCTCTGGAGAAGATCCTGTGGGTGTGGATGATGATATGTTAGATTCAACACTTTTCCTTGTAGAGACAGCTCCTAAATGGTCTGAACCCATCTTAGAAATTTTGACAAGTGAGCAGATACAACTAGCGGGTCCTAATGTGGACCTATGGCGACCATTCAAGTTAATCTCAGGGAGATTATATCGTCAGGGTAATGATGGAGTATTGCGGCTTATACCTAACCCTGACCAATATGAGGAGATCATGGAATGGGCACATGAGGGTATTGGTGGAATCCAAGCATCAGCTACTACTTGTGTGCGATGTATAACTCAGGATGGCCAATGGTGGCCTACCATGCATGCGGATGCTGAAAAATTTGTTCATAACTGTGCTTCATGTCATATTCAACAACCAATTCATAATGTCACATTATTCCAAATTTCAACTATACCAAGTTGGAGTAAGTATATTGTGGACTATCTTCAGCATGGTCATACTGATCGAACAATTCCTAAATGTCGAAAGCGTGCTATTGAAGTTGAAGCGGCCAACTATATGCTGATAGAGGGCCAACTCTACAAGAGGGGCAAGGATGGCAACTTGCGCATGTGTGTATGTGAAGCTGACTACTTGAAAATCTTGACTCATGCACATGCAGGCATTGGGGGTGGACACTTTTCGGGCAATACCACAGCTAAGTTGATTAGGTGGTCTGGGCTTTGGTGGCCAACCTTACATGACAATTGTCAAAGGACTAAACCTCCCATCACAAAGAACAATATGCCATTGCGGCCTATGTTAAGCACACGTGTGTTTGCCAAATGGGGTATTGATTTTGTCGGTCCCATTAAACCTCCAGCTTGTCACACGCATGCCGAATATATTATAGTCACAACTGACTATTTGACCAAATGGGTAGAAGCAAAGGCTACAGTCAAAAATGATGCCAGAACTACATCCAAGTTCTTGTATGAGTACGTGTTTACACGCTATGGGTTACCTATTAAAATCGTTAGTGATCAAGGTGTGCACTTTGTGAATGAGGTCATAGAGTTTTTACTTCAAGAATTTATGGTAATTCACAAGCGTTCTGTACCTTATCATCCCCAGACCAATGGTCAAGCTGAGAGTACTAACAAGATTCTCTGCACAGCACTCACAAAGATTGTTGAGGGACATAGGACTGATTGGGAGCAAAAGTTGTACTCAGTTCTTTGGGCATATAGAACAGCCTATAAAACATCTGTGGTGGGCACAACCCCATTTGAGATTTCTTTTGGGCTAGATGCAATTCTTCCCATTGAATTTCTTGTACCTACTCTACGAGTTGCTAAACAATTGGACTGGACTGGTCATGAGCTTTCTCAACGCATTGATGAATTGGAAAATCTTGATGAGACCCGCTTATTGGCGGTAATGGGGATGTATGCTAAAAGAGGAGACAAAAGCAATGGTATGATCAAAATGTAACAACTGGTCGATTCAAAAAAGGGGACCTTGTGCTCTTGTACACACTTAAGAAGCATAAGAGAAAGCTCAAGAAACTTGGCCTAGGACCGTTTGTGATTAATGAGCTTATTCCAAGTGGTGCAGTGCGTTTAGAGACACTAGAAGGTGAGCAAATGCCTAACTTCATTAATGGAAGTCGTCTCAAGAAATACAATGAACCATTAACTGAAGCCATGCTTCAACAAATGCATGCTGCCCACACACGGAAAGAAGCACATGACCTACTTAAACGTCAGGCTCAAGAAGAAGCTAAAGCTAGAGTTACAAAAGCCAAGGAGCGTCGCAAGGCTTCTGTGTTGACCTTACAGTTGGCTACTGATGAACAATATGTCGATCCTTTCAATATTCACGTGTGTCTTCATCTTCATGAGACTACCTACTTTGTCTCTGCCTTAATTGACTCTAGTGCAGATTATAATGTTCTCTCATTTGACACATGGGTAGCTCATTTGACACATGGGTAGCCTCAGGACAACCAACGCTTATGCACATTCCTATTGACTTACGAAGCTTCTCAGGTGAAGATAACCCTATAGAGGGAAAATGTGTCATTATGATGTCCAGTCAGGATCACCAGATGTCAGTTCCCTTTTATGTGGCTAGTAAGTCCAAGGCAGTGGTAGAGGCTGTTCTTGGTCGATCGTGGTTAAGTGCTACCATTAGATTGGAAGAATAGACAATACAAATTGCAAATTGATTCTGATTGCATCTTGGGATCTGCTAATCCACGAGTTTTATCATGTCAAAAGGGTGGTAGTTCTACCTTACACAACCCACTTTCAACATCTGCTCTTCAAGCTCCAAGACAAATGATATGGATAATCGATGAGTCCTCAAGTGAGAGCCATGGCTGGCATGTTCCAACTACTCTAGTCATTGCTCAAAGAAGGCCAGGCAAGAAGGAATTGTCAATTTGGCTACCCAAAGATGCGTACAAACTTGTACCATCTAGCCTAGTTGCTAAACCTCCTAAAAAGAATATCTTTTCCAAGCCTAAGCCTCAGATTGTTACTCATCCCAAAGCATGTTCTTAAAGCACAAGGCTATTATGAGGGTGCAACAGTACTTTGGCTTCCCAAATGCCATGGGTTGCTAGAGCGAGAAGAGTGTATCAATAAGATTCCAAAAGCTACTCTTGGTTTTTCATATCAGTGGGTGCAAAGGAAATCAACACAACCTCTTCAAGATAGGATAGGTGGTTGTGATAGCACCTACAAATCTCCTTGTGTTGACCTTCCCAAAACATGTATTGAATCACCAGTTGTCCCAACTTCTCCTTGTTACACACTTCCACCACCATCAACTTGTGTACCTAAGACAAATCTAACTTTACATGAGTCTCCTTTGAGCATAGATTCTAGCATTTCACTGCCTAAATCCTCTTATCTTGCTCAAATTCCTCGACAATTGCTATCCTTCCCACCTCTTAATAGAAGGACATTCCCAAAACCAAAGGTAAGGCATTAACACTACAATTGAAGCTCTTTGGTAGATCAGTGTTTGGATAGTCTCACTTTTACTAATGTGGTTCCTTCTGCCATTACAGGATTGTGTTCTTTTTTAGATGATCTTATCTACATTGTTTTTTATAGGGATTATAATGATGGATATGAGTATAAAGTTTGAAGTTTCTAAATTTCATTGTTTCACGCCCAGATACCTCCTGATGGATACTTGGCGAGATACATGTCCACCATGCATTGACCCTGATAGTACTCAACCTGAACATCGCGGGGGTTATAGTGCTCCTCCTTTTCAAACTCATTTGGATCACTATGAGCACCTATATTGAGCAATTCCAAAATCGGCATTGTCTGCTTAACCTTCCCATAGAACCAATGCCATATTTTAGTGAGGAAGCACTCCTTCCTCTACCACCTTCTCTAGAGGCCGGCTTTTGTACAGGGTTGTCCTTGCATCCTGAAGTGATTGATACAATCTTTCCAGCAGAAGTGGACACGGATCCACCGCTAGTGCAAGGATAAGCACATCAACTCCACAATAAGATCAACAAGCCAGGGCACTTTTCTCCCACTGGGTTTTTCCCCTCGGCTATATTCGGTGATTGGCACCAATAACAAATTTTATTCTTTTCTTTTCTTGTTTGTTAATAAGACATTTTGCAGAGATCTCAGCAAAACAAGAGCATACAAACACACTCCAACAGTGCACACAAATTAGGAAGGGGGGAGACATGCAATGCCTACAAAGAGCAAAGAGAAGCAATCTGCACAACATCAGCAATGCATCAATGCAAACGCACAACATCAACGAGCACTACAACAGGTGTATTCAAATCATAATCTTTTGTTCTTTATGTGCTTTTCACGTTTGCATATATTGTTTGCATGTTCACACAGAGTTGGCTGGTTTAAGTTTTAAATTAGTTGTTACCATGTGGTGAGTGATTTCTAGATTCTTAGAGGAGATTCTCTTGGCAAAGGCCATTGTTTGGGTCTCATTGGGATGGAACCTTCCTCTTTATCATCTTTTACACACACACACACACACACACACACACACACACACAAAAGAGAAAAAAAGAAAGAAAGAAAGAAAGGTCCAATCACCATTGCTCATATTTAGGAGTAGGGTTGCCACTTAGGAATAACTTAAACACTTGTAGGACATTGAGACTGCGGTCATAACCTACAGTGTACAAGCACACTTGCCTTTGCATAGCACTATCCACTTAGTCTCACTTTGACTAGTCTTTACTCACTTCTTTTAGCACTCTTTAAAACTCTAATCGGCCTTTCACTTGCATGCTCACGTTGTCGTGACGTGGGCGGTGTCGCTGGGAAAGTGCGAGGCTTCTGGCTGTGAGAGTAACTTCCAAATCCCAAGCATTAAATGTCTTCTCAGCTTGTCATAGAACAAGGTATAGCATGGTATTATCTCAATCTCTTGACTTGGGCATACATTCAATGGGATGTTTTCAACAACTCATACAAGAAACACTCATCATCGACTTTGACGATACAAGACTTATGGCAGGAGATCTCATCAACATCTCCATAGATCATCATCAAAGATTCATCATCATACAAGATATTCACATAACATATGCTATATGTGTGTAGAACATGATTGACGATGCAACAATACCCATGAGAAAAAAAAACAACAAACTCACAAGACAAGCGGCTCTCTGTGCTCGCCTCTGCACTGTAACAAACTCCCAGCCCTTGTGGCTGCTGCTCCCCAATCACTCTCCTCTTAGCGCCTTACTTCCAACTTCCACACCTTCCGGCGGCCTTCTCTGCAGCCTGCAGCAATCTTTGACACCTTCTGTGTATGACCTGGGCGTCTTCCCAGTCGCCAACCACACAATGGCTTGTCCCACTAGCTCCCACACGTGGCCAGCCTCACTTTATCTTCCCGGCTGACTCCAGCACCTGCGTTGTCACCTCAAGGGTGGTTTCCCCTCTGTGTGTGGCACTCCTCTTTAGCGCCTCTCTTTTCTTCAGTCGCTGTAAGCAGCCCGTTTTTCACCACGACCACTTCTTCGTTTCTCTCCTCACTTTTTGCTATCTGCAGCTGCGCTCTCTCTTCTTGCGCTTCAACCACGCCTGCCCACGCTTCGGCACTCTCTGCCCAGCTTCTCAGTCGTGAGCCCGACTACTTTCTCCTGCGACTTCTTCTTGCACGCTCACCTCTGCGCCTCTGCAAGGTGCCGGCTCCCTTCAAATCACAAAAGCCATCTATTAAAGTTGTCACAACGCCGCCAGCCCATCACTTCGAATCTTCGCCAGCTGCTGACCAGTCCGTCCTCTGCACGCCCTCTTGTTGCGCCCAAGAACCCCCACCTTTTTTTCTTTTTCCAGAGGCGGCCCTTTTGTGTATATCTGCAGCTGCGCACGGCTTGACCGCGTTCGAGAAGGCCCCCCCCCCCGCCAGCTCTCCTTCAGCACGTGAATTTCTTTTTATGTTACTTTTCTTCTCTAAATATATTAAGGCTCATGCATGGGGTGGTTCCCACATTGCTTGTGTCCGGCACACCAAGTTTGAGCATAGGTATTATCCTGCGAGACCCAATGCAAATCCGAAGAGTACCCCTTTCTGAGACATTTTCAGGGCAATATCTTCTAGCTTTGCATATATACATTTGCTTTGTGCATGTTTTGGATCACCTCCAATGCAAAACTCGTCCACCTTATTATTTGGATCAATCCATGAGCTACACCCTGGAAGCTTCCATACTTTGTTCCATATTCTCTTGGGTTCAATGTCTTTGGCCTTATCTCCTATGCCTGCTGTTGCTTAAATATTTGCCATGAAAACAAAAGCTGGTCCATTACTTTTATCCAGCTTGCTTGCCCGTTCAAAGGCCCATCTCCACACATTTTCAACTGCCCATTTCCTATGACCCAAGAGGAGTATACCAATTTTTGGAACAATTTGATGATAGCATATCCGATCGAGTCTCACTGCCTTCTCTATATGCTCTGTATACCCCAAAACAAGTCAACCATGCTAGTGTATCACTTTATACTTAAAATCACACTATATTTGAACTCATATTTACAGAGTACTAGCATATCAAGCCCATGTACAGTTTATACATCACTGTTTGCATGTCCTTGTCTCTGAATTCATGTGAATTGATCACAGAGAAGATTTTCCCTACATGGACGTCTCACAGCACGACATCCACCCCCTCTAAGCCTGCACATCCTCCGGTATGTGCCACACTGGTCCTGGAATTCAGTGTCCATGCATTATTTGCACACCAACATTGGTATATGTACAAGCATCCAACTAGGCGTCTTAAACCCTGTCAAACCTGACCCAGTTGGTATCACCCTAGTAAACATGAAACAGTAGAAGAATATACATAGTGCCACTCACAAGGGGTTATCCTTTGTTGAAACATAGCATGACATCTTAACCTAACCCCCCTAGCCTGCAAGATATTTATATCTTAGAAATCACATCTGAATTGTTCTGCTTTCCCACCTGGATCAAATACCAATCGCTTTTGGCATATGTGCCATATCCTTTGCTCATATGAAGCCCTATCCTCACTTAGATTCCCTGCATATGCATAATTACCCTCATCATTCAAAGTGGGATGCTCTTCTAAATGATTTGCTTCAAAATTTTCCTCAAGCCATGTTTGAAGCCTTTGCACCACATATTGTATGGCCACACCAAATAACAACTGCATTAACAGCATGGAACACACACTTGATAACATCCCATCCAAATCTACCTTGCCTGGATCCAGCTCACCCACTGACAAACATTCATTCTTCTCATCCAATGACGGAAAAGCATCAACACATACAAAGTCCAACAAGGCATCATCGAGAATAGCCTCCAGCTCTGAATCAATCTCATCACAATCATTTGGCTCACATAACACCTGCACATCCTCACTTGCAACCGACAGTTGACTAGCATCAAGCATAGAAGAGCCCAAAGCTGATGGGGATCTATTATATACCATGAAATCATCCAATGCATCATCTAAGATAGCATCCAAACCAGGATCAATCGCATTGAAGCCATTATCATCTTGCAATCCCACATGTTGATTATCATGAACATTCATACCCCCATAGCTATATCCATTTGGTTGCTCATATGCAGCCTCATGAGGCTCTGTGACCACACTTTGCATATCCCAGTATTTCTTGATACCTGTCTGCAGATGGGCTTAGATTTATGGGTCCCTCACCCGAGTACCCTTGAATCTGTATGTCATTGAACCCTGTATGATTCAAAAAGACAGATTCAATTTCCCTCTCCAAATCATCATCATAAACAGGCTTCCAAGCTCGAGATTGTTGCTCACAAATGTGGTTGCAAGGTAACCCTGACATTGATGACATAGCATCACCCTGTTTATTGTTGGAACACCCTGTTAGCATTCCAGAATAACTCAAATCCAAAGAACCTTGGCAACCAGCTTCAGAAGCAACATCACTGTTGGAATCACCCATATCACTCACCCCCTCTAAATCAATCACACATACTTGTGGCCCGTCTGCATATTCATGTACATCATCCTGCTTATAAGCATCATAACCAGATAAGAATGCAGTAATGATAGCATCTTCTTCTTGTCTTAGATCTTCAAACTCTGCAATCATGCTTTCAGCAAGAAGCATTGGTTCCTGCTGTTCTTCACACATATGATACGACACCTGAGGAATACCCTTCAAATGAGCACTTTCGTCATGAGAATCCTCAAGTTTACACAGCTTACATGCTTCACAGCCCAAGAGGAAACTATTAGCGATGTCCTCTTCCTCATGTATTGGGTCTTGAGCACCTGTCCTGAAGCTCTCTGAATCAAGTGTCTCCTCAAGCATAGGCATACACACATCATTTGGTATGATCATAGGACCCTGTATGTCTGCACCCTCAAACAAGGAAGACAGATTATACTTGCAGAGTTCACCCATTGCATCTTTATGAGGCTGTAGAGCAAAGCATCCCTTTTGGCACTGTGAAGGCCTTGTTGCTCACTAATGGCTTTTTGCAGTCCCAATTTAGCATAAACAGCCTCCACAATCTCTGTATCAGCCTTGAATAGCAATTGATTGTCCTCCATAAGACATGCATCGACAACCGCTTCTAAATTGGCTCGGATTGTTGCTGGAACACTATCACAGCTCACATTATACCTGGAACTCGCATAAATAAGTGCATCTGCAAAATCACTCCATCGTTTGGAGTGATACTCTGCTAGTTCCAGCACTTCATCTTTTAAATCAGGACTTACAAGGTATGCAAAAGATGCAATCATCATATTTTCTGGAACCCCTTGATTCTTCAGCTCTGTCTCGTAACACCTTAGATAGCTTTCTGGATCGTAACCATCAAATATATTGACCCTGTCATATACCAATTGCACCGCAATTTCCACCGCTTCCTGATTTCGCTTTTCTTCTTCAATCTTCCTGAACCACTCTTCAAGCTCTTTCATCTCTGCATATAAATGCTCCATTTTGCTAGCCATCTCTACGTACTCTCACCCCAGCGGTTTCACGTCGGGTTCACCAAAGCTGTCGTGACGTGGGCGGTGTCGCTGGGAAAGTGCGAGGCTTCTGGCTGTGAGAGTAACTTCCAAATCCCAAGCATTAAATGTCTTCTCAGCTTGTCATAGAACAAGGTATAGCATGGTATTATCTCAATCTCTTGACTTGGGCATACATTCAATGGGATGTTTTCAACAACTCATACAAGAAACACTCATCATCGACTTTGACGATACAAGACTTATGGCAGGAGATCTCATCAACATCTCCATAGATCATCATCAAAGATTCATCATCATACAAGATATTCACATAACATATGCTATATGTGTGTAGAACATGATTGACGATGCAATAATACCCATGAGAAAAAAAAAACAACGAACTCACAAGACAAGCGGCTCTCTGTGCTCGCCTCTGCACTGTAACAAACTCCCAGCCCTTGTGGCTGCTGCTCCCCAATCACTCTCCTCTTAGCGCCTTACTTCCAACTTCCACACCTTCCGGCGGCCTTCTCTGCAGCCTGCAGCAATCTTTGACACCTTCTGTGTATGACCTGGGCGTCTTCCCAGTCGCCAACCACACAATGGCTTGTCCCACTAGCTCCCACACGTGGCCAGCCTCACTTTATCTTCCCGGCTGACTCCAGCACCTGCGCTGTCACCTCAAGGGTGGTTTCCCCTCTGTGTGTGGCTGCGGCTACTTCTTGCCTGCACCCGAAGAAGCTTTCTCCTCTTTACACGACGGCCACCAAGCACTCGAGAGCGACTCCTCTTTAGCGCCTCTCTTTTCTTCAGTCGCTGTAAGCAGCCCGTTTTTCACCACGGCCACTTCTTCGTTTCTCTCCTCACTTTTTGCTATCTGTAGCTGCGCTCTCTCTTCTTGCGCTTCAACCACGCCTGCCCACGCTTCGGCACTCTCTGCCCAGCTTCTCAGTCATGAGCCCGGCTACTTTCTCCTGCGACTTCTTCTTGCACGCTCACCTCTGCGCCTCTGCAAGGTGCCGGCTCCCTTCAAATCACAAAAGCCATCTATTAAAGTCGTCACAACGCCGCCAGCCCATCACTTCGAATCTTCGCCAGCTGCTGCAGATCACCAGTCCGTCCTCTGCACGCCCTCTTGTTGCGCCCAAGAACCCCCACCTTTTTTTCTTTTTCCAGAGGCGGCCCTTTTGTGTATATCTGCAGCTGCGCACGGCTTGACCGCGTTCGAGAAGGCCCCCCCCCGCCAGCTCTCCTTCAGCACGTGAATTTCTTTTTATGTTACTTTTCTTCTCTAAATATATTAAGGCTCATGCATGGGGTGGTTCCCACATTGCTTGTGTCCGGCACACCAAGTTTGAGCATAGGTATTATCCTGCGAGACCCAATGCAAATCCGAAGAGTACCCCTTTCTGAGACATTTTCAGGGCAATATCTTCTAGCTTTGCATATATACATTTTCTTTGTGCATGTTTTGGATCACCTCCAACGCAAAACTCGTCCACCTTATTATTTGGATCAATCCATGAGCTACACCCTGGAAGCTTCCATACTTTGTTCCATATTCTCTTGGGTTCAATGTCTTTGGCCTTATCTCCTATGCCTGCTGTTGCTTAAATATTTGCCATGAAAACAAAAGCTGGTCCATTACTTTTATCCAGCTTGCTTGCCCGTTCAAAGGCCCATCTCCACACATTTTCAACTGCCCATTTCCTATGACCCAAGAGGAGTATACCAATTTTTGGAACAATTTGATGATAGCATATCCGATCGAGTCTCACTGCCTTCTCTATATGCTCTGTATACCCCAAAACAAGTCAACCATGCTAGTGTATCACTTTATACTTAAAATCACACTATATTTGAACTCATATTTACAGAGTACTAGCATATCAAGCCCATGTACAGTTTATACATCACTGTTTGCATGTCCTTGTCTCTGAATTCATGTGAATTGATCACAGAGAAGATTTTCCCTACATGGACGTCTCACAGCACGACAACGTGTGAGATTGTTGTGAGGCAGCTCAGGAAAACAAGAAGGCCACTATAGCTCGCCGACTCACCACCTTCAGAACACTCATAGGCACAAGGGGCACCACCAGCTTCTCTGGCTGGGACACAATCCGCACTCCACCGCTCAACCCACACCAGACAAGAAAAATACAAAGCAACACCTATATTTTAATAAAAATCTTCATCTTTACAGAGTTGGACATCTAAGATGTCCTCTGAACCATCTTCATCTAAGAGCCATTCACAGTTCGACCACTCTCCCTCATCTATATAGATTACTACTGACCAATAACTAGAACAACTACTGGAAAACACAATTTCAAAGGGTGTAGGGTCCTCAAAGTAGATCTCATCAATGTCAGGACCTAGTTCTAAAATCAAATACATGACAATGAAAAAACACTCCAACAATATCTGTGCATATATCACAACAGCAGTTAACCTAGCATTTGTAGCAGCAACAAGCAGCTCCCTCTGCTTGTGAATCACCAGCTACTTCCTCTTTGACTTCTTCACCACCTTTGCTACTCTCTCCGATTATCTTCTCGTCTGCTTCCCTCACTCTCGATGACCAACTTTTGGCGACTATGCTCACAGCTTCACCTTCCCTTCTGGCTTTTGATGACCCTCTCTTTCCTGCAATTGACTCTCGGACTGTGACCACCTGGGGGTGACTCTCTCTTTGGCGACTCGCTCTGCAGCACTTCTCTCGGCAACCTCTTCACGATTTCTGTTGGCCACCTCACACCTTCGCTACTTTCTCTTCGTCGGCTCTGCCCGCTTTCACAAAAAATCCAGCATGTCAATGCAACTACAGGCTGAACAACAACCCAAAAAACTCACCGGCCAGCTCTCTCTTCTCTTCAGTATCCTCAATGGTGGCTCTTTCCCTGCGGGACGGCCCACTGTCTATCGCCTGTACTCTGCAGCTTCCCCTTTCCTTAGCTCAGCCCGCTCACAAGAGCGCCTGCGTGTGCCTAGCCACACACGAATAAAAAAAACCACCCTCTCTGCTCAATCACCGTCGGCTCTGCCCGCTTTCACAAAAAATCCAGCATGTCAATGCAACTACAGGCTGAACAACAACCCAAAAAACTCACCGGCCAGCTCTCTCTTCTCTTCAGTATCCTCAATGGTGGCTCTTTCCCTGCGGGACGGCCCACTGTCTATCGCCTGTACTCTGCAGCTTCCCCTTTCCTTAGCTCAGCCCGCTCACAAGAGCGCCTGCGTGTGCCTAGCCACACACGAATAAAAAAAACCACCCTCTCTGCTCAATCACCGTCGGCTCCCCAACGGGTCGGCGTCTCTCAGTTGCCCCAGCAGCCACTGTGCGTCCCCAAAAAGGCTTCCCTCTCGTCGTTGGCACTATCTGCTGCGCTGCGGCTGTTTCCTTTGGGTCTATCCACTCCCGAGAGCCGGCTGTCCTGTCTTTTTTTCATAGGCGGCCTCTACACCAGCCTTCCCTTCTCACCAGCTTCGCCACCTTTCTGGAACAGGCGCTGGAGCCCATACAAAGCTCCACACCTTGTTTCTATTTATGGCCATTTGTGATATATATCAATTATTTAAAAGCTCAAAAATAGACCATCCAACACAATGACTCTTCCCTACTTGAATTTCAAGTTCACATGCTGAACCTCTTTCAAAAATAATGATGCCCACGGTGCCATGTCCAATACCCATCCTCACACACATGCTAATGCAATGAACCTCCACATCTCCCGTATGATGCTCCGGAAAAGCAACACGCTTGCCAGCTCACTGGAAAACACCTCTACCTGTACATCTACCAGGGCACTCCAAGGCAAAGCTTATTTGCAAACCATGCATTTCATATGTACACGGGCATAAAAACTCCTTTCAGAATTCAACCTGACATACTTTGCCAACCCCCCAGCCTGCTGAAGCATTCATGCTCAGCAGTAAACATATGATCATTTTATTGATCCTTCCCTCCTCCCTCAGGTTGACATGCATCCAAAAACAACTACATCAACAATTTACTCTCTTATACTCACAAGAGCATAATCACTGCACGCTCACTGCCTACCTCCTTAACAGACTAGCTTCTCTATGTCAGGCCCGAGCCGTCGCTACAGAACCACACACATTCATGTTCAGCAGTAGCTATCACATAGCATATGTCCCCCGGGATCAAAAACCAGCCTTGGAGGCTTTCCATATACCTTCACTTCTCTGCTCAAGCCATAATCATACATAACCTCATGCATCACATCCCCATCATCATCTGACCACAAATTAGAAAGCACACTCTCTCCATCCTTTGTCCACAATCCACCAAATATACCCTCAGGAACATGAGAGCAATCCAAAACAGGTGAAAAAACTGTCTCCTGCTGCTCATCACTTACATCTGCCACATGCTGACTCATTGCTTTGATCCGCAACAAAGCTCTTGATACCATGATCTCCTGCTTAGCATCCATTTCAACCTCTGGCTCATCAAATCCCCAATCATCCTCATCAGATGACATCTCTAGCTCCTCATCAAATGTCCTCTCATGACAGTATAAGCATACAAAGCATCCCCAGTGCATACAAGACGCAGCCAAGTATCTGGTGACAATCGACAAGGTAACCCCCTGTATAAAACATGCCATACACTCCAAAACACGAGGGCTATCCATGTGCACAGCTACCTCCATGTCCTCCTGTACTACCTGGTCTCCAACAACCTGCAAAGTACTGGGGGTCTCGTCTGCCAAAGAAATATCCTGCCCGCACTCATCATCAGTCCTGTCATCAAGCAAGGAGTCCTCCTCGCCATCCTTGTCATCAGTAGTGTATCCTGTCATCTGATCCTCATCCTCTGAGGTGTCTCTCTCAGGCCAGATAATAGGCACTAAATCACAGCAATCCATGGCTAAAATAGTCTGTTCACCCTGCTCATCGTTTGTCTCCTTTACCTCCTGTAATCCCTGTTGTGATCTCTCCATAGCCTCCAGTCTCTCTCTGGCATCTCTGTAGGCTCTCAGACTCATGTCTCGTAGCTGCATGAGTGTAGTCACATCAAAGAAAGACACTCTCTCATACACTGACCATGCCATGTCGAACGCCCTCTCATAGTCCTCAATCTTGTACCATCGTAGTCGCAAATCATGCAAGACATCCAAACAAAACCCCTTGTCGAAAACAGTAAGTAGCAAAGACCTAGTGGCTGCCCAACTAGATCTCACTCCATAGTGCAACCCATCATACCAGCTCCTGACTCTCCCCTCAAATGCTTGTGCGATGAAGATAACCATCTCCTCATCATCCCAAATATCAAAAGCCACACATCTACTCTCTGCATAACTCACAAACTCGCCAACATCAGCATAAACATCGAAGGATACATTAGCATTTGTATACTCCAGCCATTCGGTCTGGATACCAAGTTTTGACCAGTAAGAATTCATAGCCATCACATGCGACTACCAAACACAAAGACTACCACTGCATGGCTACAAGCTTTGATTTCGTCAATCTTCAATCTCTCACCCTGGGGCCTACACCTTCGTAAGAGACTCTTGAGCAAAATCCTCAGTGGGGGCACCAAAAAGATGTGAGGCAGCTCAGGAAAACAAGAAGGCCACTATAGCTCGCCGACTCACCACCTTCAGAACACTCATAGGCACAAGGGGCACCACCAGCTTCTCTGGCTGGGACACAATCCGCACTCCACCGCTCAACCCACACCAGACAAGAAAAATACAAAGCAACACCTATATTTTAATAAAAATCTTCATCTTTACAGAGTTGGACATCTAAGATGTCCTCTGAACCATCTTCATCTAAGAGCCATTCACAGTTCGACCACTCTCCCTCATCTATATAGATTACTACTGACCAATAACTAGAACAACTACTGGAAAACACAATTTCAAAGGGTGTAGGGTCCTCAAAGTAGATCTCATCAATGTCAGGACCTAGTTCTAAAATCAAATACATGACAATGAAAAAACACTCCAACAATATCTGTGCATATATCACAACAGCAGTTAACCTAGCATTTGTAGCAGCAACAAGCAGCTCCCTCTGCTTGTGAATCACCAGCTACTTCCTCTTTGACTTCTTCACCACCTTTGCTACTCTCTCCGATTATCTTCTCGTCTGCTTCCCTCACTCTCGATGACCAACTTTTGGCGACTATGCTCACAGCTTCACCTTCCCTTCTGGCTTTTGATGACCCTCTCTTTCCTGCAATTGACTCTCGGACTGTGACCACCTGGGGGTGACTCTCTCTTTGGCGACTCGCTCTGCAGCACTTCTCTCGGCAACCTCTTCACGATTTCTGTTGGCCACCTCACACCTTCGCTACTTTCTCTTCGTCGGCTCTGCCCGCTTTCACAAAAAATCCAGCATGTCAATGCAACTACAGGCTGAACAACAACCCAAAAAACTCACCGGCCAGCTCTCTCTTCTCTTCAGTATCCTCAATGGTGGCTCTTTCCCTGCGGGACGGCCCACTGTCTATCGCCTGTACTCTGCAGCTTCCCCTTTCCTTAGCTCAGCCCGCTCACAAGAGCGCCTGCGTGTGCCTAGCCACACACGAATAAAAAAAACCACCCTCTCTGCTCAATCACCGTCGGCTCTGCCCGCTTTCACAAAAAATCCAGCATGTCAATGCAACTACAGGCTGAACAACAACCCAAAAAACTCACCGGCCAGCTCTCTCTTCTCTTCAGTATCCTCAATGGTGGCTCTTTCCCTGCGGGACGGCCCACTGTCTATCGCCTGTACTCTGCAGCTTCCCCTTTCCTTAGCTCAGCCCGCTCACAAGAGCGCCTGCGTGTGCCTAGCCACACACGAATAAAAAAAACCACCCTCTCTGCTCAATCACCGTCGGCTCCCCAACGGGTCGGCGTCTCTCAGTTGCCCCAGCAGCCACTGTGCGTCCCCAAAAAGGCTTCCCTCTCGTCGTTGGCACTATCTGCTGCGCTGCGGCTGTTTCCTTTGGGTCTATCCACTCCCGAGAGCCGGCTGTCCTATCTTTTTTTCATAGGCGGCCTCTACACCAGCCTTCCCTTCTCACCAGCTTCGCCACCTTTCTGGAACAGGCGCTGGAGGCCATACAAAGCTCCACACCTTGTTTCTATTTATGGCCATTTGTGATATATATCAATTATTTAAAAGCTCAAAAATAGACCATCCAACACAATGACTCTTCCCTACTTGAATTTCAAGTTCACATGCTGAACCTCTTTCAAAAATAATGATGCCCACGGTGCCATGTCCAATACCCATCCTCACACACATGCTAATGCAATGAACCTCCACATCTCCCGTATGATGCTCCGGAAAAGCAACACGCTTGCCAGCTCACTGGAAAACACCTCTACCTGTACATCTACCAGGGCACTCCAAGGCAAAGCTTATTTGCAAACCATGCATTTCATATGTACACGGGCATAAAAACTCCTTTCAGAATTCAACCTGACAATTGTCATTGCTGGTTTTTTTTTCAATAAACCGCTTTACTTGTCTTCCATTGTTTTTTGCAGCTTTTGCTCCTACCGCGCCCGAGGACGTGCGTGATTTAGGAAGGGGGGAATGTTCCACGGGAACACTCACGGGAACACGGATTATGGAAGGAGGCCGAAAGCAATTAATGCGAGAAAGCGGGATTGTAGCCATGGGAACATAAAGACGCACATAATTTTTTCATATTTTTGTGCCGAAGTGCAATGTAAATCATTTTAGGCCAATGTGGGTTCTAAATGAGGGTTCTAAGTGTATTAAGCAAGGCTCACTTATGGGGTTGTCTGCCCATGTGTGAAAGAGGCCTAGGGTTAGGGTTAGTGACATCTCTACAAAAGAGATGTTAGCTAAAGAAAGTGGACGTTTTTGGCCATTCTCACATAAGCTATTGAGTGAAGCTCTTGAGCTCTCAAGCTATGGCAACTCTCTAACTCTCTCCATTGTACTCTAATGAGCATCAAGCTCCAATGAGTATAGCTCCACTTCTTTCTCTTTATCTGTTTTAGCATCATTGAAGTAGATTAATCTATGATTAGTTGAATGCTTCTTTCTTTTTCTTGTGTATGCTACATGCTTGTAGTGTGTGTGTATGTAGTCTCCATTGATGCAAGCTCTTGCCCACTTCATTGGCAACGAGTTATTCATGGATAGACTCTCTCTATGAGCTTGTGGGTTTGTGAATGTTACATTCTATGCTTACTTAAGCTTGTGGGTTAGTAGATGCACGCTTATGGGTTTGTAGGCATTAGGGAAAGCTAAGATTTAATCAATGTTTGAATGGGATTAAGAGATTGCCATACATTGCTTGTTCTCTTGATTAGTGTAGTGGATTTAAGGGATTGAGAGATTGATTGAGGTGTTGAATGGTTGAATCATCAAGTGGTGGTTTGTGTATGTGAGCTCTCCCTCATGGGATAAGCCTTCATGCACTAATCGGGTCGAGTCCTCGGATTGACATTGTGTTTCTTAACACATTTGTTGGTAGTACTCTATGAGCACTATATTGCGCGGTAGAGAGAACCGCTCTACAATCTGGTTAACCTTAAGAGGATCCTTTTCCAATAATGGCCTATAAGCATCCATAGAATGACTTTGGCATCTCCAATACCAAAGGAAAATGATCTGACAAAATATGATTATATTCCACCTACATGGAAAATATCCTTGGTAGAAACAAATTATGCTAGCAAATATACATTCGGTCTAGACGAGCTCTTGTACCGATGTACTATTGAGAGGTATATATAAATCCTCTCTCATATAGGTGTAGCCCCCATGACCACATATCTTGTTTCAAAACTTGATTAGCAAACACATTTGACATGAGCCTCTCTGGCCCATCCATAATAGAGTGAGGCTTAGAAGCATGCTTCAGCAATTCACATACGTTAAAATCGCTCAACACAAAGCCAGGCTTAGCGTTGCACACACACAATAAAGTGTTCCATAACTGACGATGTTGTGCGACACCATTAGGTGCATACAACTCCACAAGCCATAATTTTTCATCCATAAACTCCACTTCCACAACAATGATTGAACCGCCCCCGGACATCTTGCATAACCACCAATGATGGCTTAAACTGAGATTTCACTGCAATCATAATCCTTGATTGTGTAGTGGGGTGTCCACTATAAAACACACGAAATTTGTTGTAATCATAAACATATCCCATTAACCTTGAAACACAGTACACCACATGCGATAACTCTTGGGCGATGAACACACACCTTTTACATTTCAAAGCGCAATCTTCATAATCCATCAAAACAAAAAGCCAATTAATGAGAGGTACCATCATCGGCATCTCTTTCCTTAAAATATTACACAGGATCCTCAATACCTTCTCTCTCCATCTATTCCCATACTCTTTGCAACAAAACATCCATCCGTTCCTTCTCACCTAAAGTACGGGCATCACTAGGTGATGTATCTTGTCTCCACTTGACATCTGTCTTGTCCCAGGCTGAGACCATAGCCCCTTTTTTGTCAAATAGAAGAGGAAAAGTTACATGATTTTCTTTCGTAACTCGAGGATTATACCAAGAGTGTGATACGCTACCTTGGTTATCTTTCTCTCGAGTCCATCTTGTGGCACCAGGATGAAATGATGAAGAGGCACCATGGCCAGCACCCACATTTTGATTACCACTAGAAGTAGTTGTCTGCTGGCGAGAGCTCCTCTCTTCACCACCACAAGCCAAGGTCTATATTCTGTATCTACGAAAACTTGTTTACCTTTATTTGCCAAAACTTGTTTACCTTTATCTACCACTTGCTCACTTTGTTTTGCTACTTGTTTGCCCTTCTCTATATTCAAACCAGATTGCAAAACAGGAGCTAATGTATCCTTATGAGTTGGACCCTGGGACATATTCAATTGTGGCTGAGCATTCACCTCCTCTAGACACTCTAAAATGAAGTGACCCATCTCCCCACAGTGAAAGCAATGGCTTGCAGACAATCCCCACTTTAATTCAAAATACAAAGGGTCAAATCCATCCACTCATAACCTCAATTGTTGAGGTCAAGGTTTCCTAGTATCCCACAGCATGCAAACCCTATTTTTATTCTTGGATGACATTATGGGCTTCACCAACACCTTCCCAATAGTATGCATGGCCAATGGTAACAATTTCCACATAGTTGATGGAAAGTCTACAACCTCCACCCAAATAGGGCATTCCTGGAGCAACATATCTCTATACTCTACCATAGGGTGCTAGGTATAACATGCACTAACTGTCCATCTAGAAATAATGGGACTTTCTACATAACTAGATCTCAAACTTCTTTGGATGAGAATAGGACCTCATAGAATCCTCTTGGACCGTCAAAGATAGACATTATCATTTTTTGCAAGCTTTTTAGTTCTTATTTCAAGACGCTATCCTCTTTTGGTAGGATTTTTGGCTTTTCCTCGCACCTTGTCATGCAAACGTGTGAGCACATTTAGTGGAACCATGACAAGTGTCCATTCTACACACTTAAGATATCAAGTGTAGGTATTGCTAGGTAGCTTGCAACTTTTTCCGGCCTGTGTAGGCGTCTCTCCCTTACCTCTTTTCAAGAGGTGCATGGACACAAATTATTTAATGTAAGCACATGCGGGTTGTGGGTTTACCTCGTGGGTTTGGCCCCTTTGTCTAGGAGGTGTCCGTTGTTGCAGCCTGCTATATGAAGATGTGATCACATCAATCACACATGGGTTATGTGGTATCAGGAACTATAGGTGCATTCCACATTTGGTAGATGGCTTGCAAACGTGTGAGCACATTCAGTGGGGGGATGGGCACAGAGCGGGTTTTGGAGCAGGTTTTTTTGACAACCACTCTCTCTCTATACTTTCTTCTCCCCTCCTACCTACCCACTCCCTACTCCTAGCCCATCCCCACCTCCCCTCCACCTCCTCCCCCACCTCCCCTCCATGCTCTCTCTCCCCCTCCAACCCATTGCAACCAACACGCTCTCCCTCTACACATTCTATCTCTCTCCCTCTCTTTCTCTTCGTCCTTCAACACACACCCTCATTCTTTCTCTCCCCCTCCAACCCATTGTAACCAACACGATCTCCCTCTACACATTCTATCTATCTCCCTCTCTTTCTCTTCCTCCTTCAACATGCACCCTCATGGTTTCCACATGTGGCAAAATCGAGTTTACACTGATGATGAAGGGACCATGGAATATCACAAATGGGAAGGAGAGAATGCCCAAATCTAGGGTGGATAAGGCTATTTGGGTAAGAAAGGATGCAAATGCACTAGAAATCATCATTACCTTGGGCATTAGTGACACTTATATCCATCGCATAGATGGAAAACAAACTTCCCTAGAGGCCTGGAACACCCTTGATACATTGTTTGGAGATCAGTCCAAAAACTCAAAGATCAGCCTACTCATAAAGTTTTTTGAACTTGAAATGAATTCAGATAAGTTTCTTTCAACTCATTGTTATAGGCTACACCATCCCTCTCCAAATGCCAATGACAATGCTTACCTTAACTTGTCGTGGGAAACTTTCCAAAATCTAAGCTCATATCTCTGAATACTCCAAGCTATGTTAGGGGTAGCTAGCTCCACTCACTTACCTTTTACTACATTGGACCATAATATTTCTAGGTTTTCCATCTAGCCTAGCTCTCATGCATCTGGCCTATCTCCCACTAAAGGGTATGGTAAAGTAGGTGGTTGTGCCCCTGTTGCATAAGCCTCTACCTAGAGTGGAGTGGTAGGGTCTAATGGGATGATCTACATGAGTGCTTGGCATATAAGATGAGGCTTAAGTAGAGGATTCCCACTCATGATGATTTGCTCATATTTTGGAGCTGAGAGATCGAGGATGGGGTCGAAGGTAGAACCCGCCACATTAGGACCTTGTTGTTATATTGCTAGAAAATGCAAGATGCACATCATCAAAGGTTTGCAAAACCTTGGAATTGTGCTGCCACATAGTTGGTAAACAATTGGTGATATGTGTTATGGGTCGTCGGCCTCTCAAGAACTAATTCTACATTAGGTGACCTAATCACAATTCAGTTGCAGTATTCTGATCACACCAAACAGGTTACATTGGTGGAGATGAAGCACACGATGCGATGACAAATTGATCTCCTAGTTTATTATAAAAGTCGGTTATGTATGCAGCTGCATACAGACTACATTGGTGGAGGAGATGAAGCACGATGTGATGACAAATTGCTCTCCTGGTCCATTATAAAAGTTGTTTCTATATGTAGCTACAATTAGCGCAATGAACTGAGTGAACTGAAGCCTCCACTACTAACAAGCATAAGCTAACAACTGAGTGCAGTCTGAGTCTGAGTCTGACACTCACATCATTGTATGATTCTCATATCTGAGCTAATTGAGCTCATTAGTGCTAGGATTAGGGTTTTTTAAGGATTAGTCCATTCACTAATTAGAGTTAGATTTATCATTATTGTATCTCGTCTGATTCAATAATAAACACAGTGCTAATTCAGTTCTGAATTTATTCATTCCATTTGATTTTGTTGTTATTTGTGTCACATTTCCTCTCTCCTACCATTTTCACATGGTATCAGAATCTCGTTTGCGCCATTGCATAGACTCTACCTAGGCACCACCTATCCTTTGAGATCAAGCACACTAGCATATGCATCAATTTTAGCCATAGATTGCCTCAGATCTGCAGCTATTTCACTTCGCTTGGTGCTGCACAAACTGCTAAGTCAATCCTCTGCATCTTGGCAGTCAGCATTTTGCATTTAGGGTGTAGGTTTAGCATGAGCCACTCTCATCTGTAGACTTAGATCTGTAGCTTTCGACATGCTGAAGCCACACCATCATCTGATCTCTAACAACATGTCACCTTTCGACGTGCTGAAGCCACATCATCCTCCAACTTGCTGAAGCTATGTCGTCGTTCGACCTATGGAAGCCACATCATCTTTTGACCATCAGAGCTAACTATCTGAAATAGCTACCGGAGTTAGCTTCCTGAATCAACACAGAATCCACTGTGTGAACCGTCGAAGCCAGCATTCTAAAACAGTCGGAGTCAGGTTCCTGAATCAATTGATGGAATCTGCTGTTATTAGAGATAGTTGATGGAATTTGCTCTGTGAAATAGTTATCGGAGCCAACTAGCTGGCTGACATAGTTGCCTGAATTGGCTGACAGAATACATTATGGGTCAAAGTTAGCCATCTGCATAAACTTGCTGATGATGATGACAAGCCATCGATCTACTTCTGACAAGACATCAACCTGCCTATTGACAGTCGACGACCTATTTGCTGACATCAGCAATTTGCTTGCTAATAGTCACCCCTATTTTCGGAGTCAGCAAAATCATCATTTATCCAGGTTTACTAATTTTTGGCCAAGTTTTAACTAGTTTGCTCGGGTTTACTCTTTGTTGGGTAGGTTTACTATAGTCACATGTCACAGTTTTTACGGGCTCCAATTGTGTTGGAATCCAAAGGTGAAATTAGTTGTCTATTCTACTAACTTAATGGCACCCAACCTAAGTAGTCTACAATTGGAGGGAGCTGAAAAAATTAATAGTACAAACTATGCAACCTAGAAAATAAAGATGGAGTCACTATTATTCTTCCCAAGACTGTTGAAAGATGATTTCTAGGGACCAACTGATCTGAAGCTCTAGCAAAGTGGGACAAGAAGGCCATGTTTGCTGTCCACATGATCAAGTTGAGTGTGAAGGATGACAGCCTTAGCCATTTGAGGGAGGTGTTGACTCCGAAAGAAGCTTGGGACAACCTAAAGAAAGTGTATGAGTCTAAAAGCACTTCAAGGTAAATTTCCTTAAGAGCTGAACTCACAAATGAGACAAGGAAGCCCAATGAGACTGCTACAAACTTCATCAAGCGGGTGAAAGATGTCATAGATAAGATGTTCAACAACAAGATTGCTACAATCGTCATACATGGATTGAAGGAATTTTCCAAGGCCTCATCATTCTGAGGGAAAACCCCTCACTAGACAAAAATGTAGTAGATCTTTAGAGATGAGGATAAAATGAAAGCAGCTATGAAGAACATTCATGGCAGCAGTAGTACTTTAGGCAAAGCAACAACGACAAAGTTCTCTTCACACCTAGAGGCACAGAAAGATCAAATAATCAAAGAAGAAGAGAAAGACATAACAACCATCATATGAGAAACAACAACAATATATAGATGATTACTCCAGATACACGGGTTTTCTTCTTGAAATCTAAAGCTGAAGTATTTGGCATCCCCACAACATGTTGAGGAGATTAGAGGTGAGTGGTTCCCTCATTCCTAGCTCTTAATCTTAACAGGCTTCCAGAGACTTGTTGGCTTGTCGGCTTCTGAGCTTGTTGGCTTGTGGGTTTATGGGCTTCTAGACTTGTCGACTTGTAGGCTTATCAGCTTATAGAGTTAATTTTTTATAGGCTTGCCAACTTGTGAGGGGCTTGTAGGCTTGCACACTTGTCAGCTTATTGGCTTGTCAGCTTGTGAGCTTATGGGCTTGCCAGTTTGCAAACTTGTGAGTTTGTGGGCTTACAAACTTTCGCTTATGAGCTTATGGGCTTACAGGTTTGCGTCTTATGGTTTGCATGCTTATTGGCTTGTGGGGGCTTGTAGACTTATCGGCTTGTGGCTTATAGGCTTCTCGACTTACTGGGGGGATGAGCATTTTTGAGCAAAAACTAGCATTTTTTGAGCAAAAACTTCTTAGCATCTGAGCAATGGTAAAATATCCATGAAGAACTGTCTTCCTTGTCTATTTAGTTTCTCAAAGAATTATACACAATGTATGTTCTACAACTTTAGTTTATCTTTGTTGTTGCTGATAATCTTCCATGGCTCCAAGGGTTGATGTGTCATTTGGTGCTCTAAATGTAACAAAAATGGGAGCTACCTTCTGCTTATATAGGAGAGTGCCCAAGTATGTTATGGCATTAGCATCTAGATTCTCTAAGTTCTGTTCCTAGTAAGCAACTCTTGGGGGTGAGTCTTCTCAAGTTGCATTGCCATCCTTGTGAATCTGATCCCACTTGCACTACCATCCTTGTGAATCTGATCCCACTTGCACTACCATCCTTGTGAATCTAATCCCACTTGTTGGTAGAGGCAATTGGGATTCCAATTGTAGAGAAAATATGCATTTCTGTGTTGCATAGCTCGACTTGATCAATCAATTCTTGAATATTCTCAAACTTCCTAATGTTCTTCATCACTATAAAAAGAGGAGGAAGGGCCACTATCAAGCAAGGGAGGAAAAGAAGGTACATGAAAGTGTTATTGCCCGCTTTCGACCTCTCCTAGAAAAATAATCATAAGAGATTACCTTAAAAGATACAATAGCCCATGGGGATCTTTCCAATGGCCAAGCTTGCAACTCTCAAGGTCTCCATGTTCCACACTTCCTTGGTCACTATCAAGCAAGGGAGGAAAAGAAGGTACATGCAAGTGTTATGGCCCGCTTTTGACCTCTCCTAGAAACATAATCATAAGACCATGGGATCTTTCCAATGGCCAAGCTTGCAACTCTCAATGTCTCCAAGTTCCACAATTCCTTGGGTAGCAGTTTTCATTCACCATCTCCTACAAGCATTGTCACATCATCACGTTATTGTGTTGAACTACGGGTCCTCGTCCCTCCTCTCACCTCACAATACTCCAATCATAAAAGCTCATTAGTAGGCATTAGAGAAGAATATTAGAGAGAGGATTAGCATAAGCACAAGACTCAATTGTATAACGGAAGAGTATATTATATTCTGAGAGAAAGTGACTTATATACAAGGCCATAAGTGTTCACACACACTTAAATTATGGTGGCCAACCGGGTGCCCAAGGCTCATAAGTGACCTATTACTTATACAATTCTTAATCTCATAGTTCATGCATGAATTACGTATTGCTCATACAATGCTTAATCTCATAATACATGCCTGAAGTTCTTTTAGAGAAAATCCATTGTAGCTTGTTGTGCCACATGCTCTTGGAGAGTGAAAATCGCCATAAGTATTCTATCGGGGACCATTTCTAACGATCATCCAAGTTATAGATTTGGATACCATTGCTTCATAGATTGACCATAAATGCTTATGATGTCCCCATCTTTACTATTCAATAAAGAATTATTGTCTTAGGGAAACCCTAGCATCATAGGAAGAACGTAGAGACAAACCAATGTCATGGGGCTTTGCCCAACCACATTCGAGAGCATAAGAGCTTAATTGAGAAATCAAATTACTATGGCCTAGCACAAAAATTCATAATCAGGGTGTGTCACTCACCTCGTTAAAGCTTATTTCCTAGAATTTTCATAGGAGACGATGTTGCCCCGTAGCCGCACTCGAAAGCTCCACTCCACCGCAGCTGCACTCCAAAGGAACCTCGACCCTCCTCATATCTTAATCTCTCACACTCACTTTCTCACATGCAAGAAAGAAAGCACTATTAAGAGCTCAAACAAGCGAGGAATAGCATAAGATAGTAGATAGAGAATAAGAATAGCACTCTATTGAATTAGCATAAAAGAATGAGTCATGAGAGTTACATTTTAGGTTTTGTAGGTGACCTCTAGGGTTCACACTTTTGGGCAGCCAAAGTTAAAAGTCTACTTCTTGGGCTCATTTGGCCACTCTAGCTAGTATAAACACCTATTCTAAAGCTAGCACTCTCCACCTAGGATCCTGTGGTGTGCCTCTTTAATAGACAAGCGGTCACACACGTAAAATATACAATCCATGGTTTTCTAATGAATTATGGCCATTTCGATGCTTGTGGCCCAAAATAAGTGATAATAATATAGTGGCCAACGTCGATGCCATAGAGGTCTCCAATAAGATACCCTAGCAATATCCCTAAGACCTTAGATCAGAGTATCTCAAAACTGCTAAGTATCTCTACAATGATGGTTTTTTTTTAAATCCCTTTATTGGTAGGTTTTTAGCCACAAGGTCCCATCCCATGAAGATCAAGGTTATGGTCCCAAGGCTCCATCACTAAGAGCCAAAAGTCCTACCTAGATCGCATAATGAGATGGCTATTTAATTTTCTTTTTTTGTATATTTTGTGCTTTTGGTTTTCTGATTAAACTACTTTCACTTTCAAAATTCACCTACTACAAGGCTTGATTATAACTAAAGAGGGCACACTAAGGAAGGTGGAGTACTTAGAATACTTCTTTAGCATACTTTAAAGTTGATCTCAGTAAGGATTGAACTAGGACCAAATCCTGTGAATGGTTATCCAAGTAATAACTAGAAAAGTGATAGACCAGTCACAAAACAATGCTAACAAAAGCACTCAATTAAACATTAAATGGAGAATTATAAAAAAGATCAAGATAAAAAATAATAGCATTAGTTGAGGATGGGTGTAGTATACACCTAGTTAGTTGTATGTTTGGGAAGTCGTTCTAGCGAATTATACTTATAATGTTGAACTCTTCCCTTATGCTTCTTGTAAACCTTAAAAAATCTTTTAAAATCACCACAACATGTCATCATCAGATAGCCATAACTCGTATGTTGGGTCAAACTCAGTGTCACTAAGCTCATCATCCTCATGGTTTGATTCTAATATATATGCCTCCTCTAGTGTATGAGGTAACGAGCTAAGTGCATCCTCACTGTGATTTGGCATAGGCAAGTGAGCTAAGTAGCTACTGCTAGCTAAGTTGTCTAGGAAATGACCCACCATGCTTCAGAAGGAACAAGGAGTGTGGGTAACATTATTTCATAGAATAATGGTGTAAGTGTGTAAGCTCTTGCCCTCCTCCCCCTACTCTACAAGATCTTCCCGTGCATTTCTTATATGATAGGATCCTCCTACTAGGTAAAGGACACTCATGTCATCATGTCGTTGTGGTGTCCCTCCTACCATGGACTACAAGAGTCCTATCCCATAGCACCTAAAATAAGTTCTATAATGCTAGCATAAGTAGGACGCTATGGATAATATGACATGGTGCAAGGGGATGAAACTGTAGGTAGAATAAGTCCAGAAAGGTCTTGCTGCATAACATTGCTCCCCTAATGGTGCATAAAAATAGCATGAGTGGGTTTGGAAAAAGGAGGATTACTTAGCTACCCTTAATAGTACCAATCGAGATAATTTGGGTCTAGGATAGAGTAACTCGTATATCAATCCATGAAAATTCCATGCTCACGGCCTATAGTAACAACACAGTCGTACTTTATTCTCTTATTTTGATATGTGCTCTTTCTCATCATCTTTTTTATTTTTTATTTTTATGGTTAGTTGTATTTTTAGTATGTGTATAGGTGCTATATTACTGTACATGTTGGTGCAAGCTATATTGTCATGGGTTAGCTTTTAACAAAAGGCTCCCTTGTGATATAGGTCGTACTTTATTCTCTTACTTTGATATGTGCTCTTTCTCATCATCTTTTTTATTTTTTATTTTTATGGTTAGTCAGATTTTTAGTATGTGTAGAGGTGCTATATTACTGTACATGTTGGTCGAAGCTATATTGTCATGGGTTAGCTTTTAACAAAAGGCTCCCTTGTGATATAGGACATGAAATTTATTGGAGAGCAAAACATGGGGGATAAAAGTAATGATATTTGCATAAGTCCCTCCTTTCTGCTTCCTATCATACCTTGACCTTATGTGGAAGGTATTGTAGGTTTTTTGTAACCATCACTTCCAACTTTGTTCCATTAGTGCCTATTGGCTAGGAGCGCCATTTGTTACTTGTTACGGCATATCAATCCCTAGATATAAGGGTGGTAAGGGGATTTCATAAGAGAGGATGGAGCTTATAGGTTCTCCCTTATAGATGTGTAATAGAGTTGACACTTGCGGCGGTGGCAATGCAATTTGTATTGGCATAGTGGGTTGCTCTAGGGAAACCAATGGGATTGAGGATTGGATAGCCAACAATGGTTTTGTAATGTTTTGTGATGTAGAAGCTTCACCATCAATCACCATGTCTCATGTGATAGGGTTTCTCTTTGGGATCTAGACTGGTTTGGGTGTTGGTGAATGAAAGATCCCTGCTCGCTCTATGCAACGGATTCGGGGGTGCTAGCAAGCGGAAGTAGCACTTCTTGTGCGGGGCAGGATCCCTCACTCGGGGCCTCGCCCAACGGATATCCGGACAAGAGACTAAGCCCTTGGTTCTTCAAAAACCGAACCCAAAAAAACTTTCCCCTACCGGAAAGCATGGGTGATTCCTCCAGGATATTTGTACTCTAACGTAGTCAGGGTCATTATTGACCAAACTGATCCGACCAAACCTGTGAGTCACTTGGTTAGATCAAGGAAGGAACTTGCACTTGGATCATAGAAACCAACACTTTTTTCCCCATCGAGAGGCACAGCCGTTGATTCTTTTTCCATAGAACAATTACTATCCGAGATTTACTTCATCTATCGTACTATAACAGAATTGAGTCTCATTTTATGGATCCATCGGTCCATCTAGTCCCATGGGTTAGCCAATCGCCCAACCACTGTAGTGATGGGATGATCCAATTAGGAATTTGGTTAGGTTTTGTCCCGGGTACCAAGGAAAAGATTTCCCAGGCCCCCTAGCTAGATATTCATGCAAATTTAATGCCAGCCACACCACTTACACACCCAATATGAAATTGCCTTTTTCATAGATTCAGCTATCTTTAAAACAATCATTTAATGAAACCATAGTGTCACTGATCATAATCCTCTAAGATATCCGGTTAAATCCTAATTTCCAATCATTCCTTCATCGGTGTACCTATGGCATCATTGGCAACTAGAACGCTCACCACCTGTCCCTCAGGGACCTTTTCGATAGTTCCTAGCTCATAATACGTGGCAATATATTCACTTATAAAAATCAAGATGGACTCTCTGAGCAAGATCAACCAACAGATCCATATAAAAGAGCCATGGACTCATCCGTTGAGGACCAGCAAGGTCAATCAGCCAGATCCATGCCCGATTTCAAAAAATAACTCTTACTCCTTGTTCTAATATCTTCCACGACGCACGTGTGGGTATCTTCAATGACCCAAAGCCTGAGCACCGTATGTTCAGCACCCTCTAGGATCCTTCACAGGTCACCTAGCGCTTCACTCATAGGTCACTTCCTTGGTCCCTCATCCACCGTACCGGCAGAAGCTCACCATTTAAATCGATGAACGAGGCTAGTTAAGACCTCGGCGTCGACCTTGCTACGCGAGACGTCCTCCGTTGACTCTCCGTCAGTTGTTGCAACTTTATCAGATAGGTCTCCACGACCTCATTCTCAAGACGGTCAAAATGCTTTCCCAGCATTATTGACATAAAACAGTCATTTCAAAATAGGTCATAAATACAGTTTCTATAATGAACTCTCGTCTTTCACATTGTTCCACATCTGTCACATTACTTAATCCATATCCAATTCATATGTATTCCTATTCTCATCCAATCACATCATTTTTCATCTCATATGTATTCCTATTCTCATCCAATCACATCATATGTATTCCTATTCTCATCCAATCACATCATTTTTCATCTCATCACATCTTTCCTCATTTATCCTCATCACATCTCATCCACTCGCATCTACCCATATTCACATCCCATTACACCTCATTCATTTACCATCACATATCATTCATTCACATCTATCTCAATTTACATCACATCTCATCACATTCATTTCACATCTCATCTTATCCATTCTTATCCCGATTCACATATCATTCATTCACATCTATCTCAATTTACATCACATCTCATCCATTCACTCACATTGACATCATATCCTTTCACATACACATCCACATCCATTCTTTCACATACACATCCACATTCATTCTTCCACATACACATCCATTCTTTCACATACACATCCACATTCATTCTTTCACATACACATCCACATTCATTCTTCCACATACACATCCACATCCATTTTTCACATACACATCCACATCCATTCTTTCACATACACATTCGCATCCATTCTTTCACATACACATTCGCATTCATTCTTCCACATACACATCCGCATTCATTCTTCCACATATACATCCACATCCATTTTTTTCATACACATCCACATCCATTCTTCCACATACACATCCACATTCATTCTCATTACATCACATCTTATCACATCCTATTTTCATCTTATCACATCCCATACACATCTTATCGCATCCTATTTTCACCTTATCTCATCCATTCACATGCTATTCCCATTTAATAGCTTTTTCTAGGTTGATCCCAATAATGGGACTTTTTCTAAATTTCTACCAATTTCTTGGCCTAATTAAAGGTTCTTTTTCTCGACGACTATTTCTATATTCCTTCTCAATTCCTCAATTGAATTATATTCAATATTCCTCTTTTAAATAAAAGAATTCATGGGATTTGTAGAAATCAATTCTACCCATATTTCTAATTTTGGTAAATAATCATAAATTGAATTATACTAAAAATTCCTCTTCTTCCCATTGAATTTCTTGGATCTCAATTACCATGGGAATTCCTCTTTTCACATTTAATTATTTGCATTCCAATGTCATGGGAATTCCTCTTTTATCATCAAATATTTCTCATAAAATTGTTTCAAGATCATGAGGATCATGAGTTATTCTTCCTCTCGTGGGCAGTGTCTAAGAATATCATCCGCCTTACCAAGCTTCTATAAAAAGTTCCGGTAATAAGTTGGTAAGGCTCACTCTCTTTTAGCAACTTTCTTTCTAAATCTTTCCTCAATTCCTTTCCTTCTGGAAAACCATTAGCTAAAAAGTTAACAATTTTCTCGCTCCACTCTAGAATAGCCTCAACCTTGAACAGTGTAGCATCCGGTAACTCTTCTCATTAACTCTCTCCAATTGTTGCTTTACCATTAGGTACATGTGATAGATGAATTTCCATGACATGTTTTTTGCTAGGCTTCACAACTATGGTGAAATCGAATACAAAAGGAATCAAAACCACCTTGTGATTCTCCCTATGGAGCATGGTTTGTTAACAAGGTACAAGAGGGCTTGATGATTAACATAAAAAATAAATTTATTAGCAAGAAGATAATGCTTAGATTTTTTACCAGCATATACCATTCTTAAACCCTTATGCTCTATGGTGGTATAATTAGTTTTGACGTCATTTAATTAACGACTTGTGAAACTAATAGGATAGTCCAATTTATAATCACTTGGCTGGGCTAGGATGCATTTAATTGCAAAGTTAGAAGCATCAATATGCACATGGAAGATAGCATCCCAGTTTGGCACTTGTAATATAGGATCACTAGCCAAATCTTGCTTTAATGTGTCATAGGCTTGTTGGCATTCTTATGTCCACTCAAACATAATGAGAAGCTTGTACAAAGTTCTAGTTATCTCAATATAGAATAATATGAAATGTTGATAGCCAACATGACCCATAAATCTTTAAATCCCCTTGTAGTTTGTGGGTGTGGTGGTAGGTCCAAAATGATTTTGATTTTGCCCTCATGTATAGAAATACCATTTTTGGACACTATGTGTCCTAAGATCACTCCATGCTTGACCTAAAATTGGCATTTGAAATGGTTCAATGATATGCAATAAAGCCTACACCTTTTAAAAATCTTTCTTAAGCATGCTAGATGTACTTTCCAAGATATACAAATGCATAAGTTATCTAAGAAAGCTAAAACAAAATCTCTTAAAAAGTCCTTAAAGGCAATGTTTAATCAGCCTTTGGAACGTGACTGGTGTGCTGGTTGTGCCAAATGGAATAATACGATAAGCATACACCCCACCTTTTTTAACAAATGTTGTTTTAGCTTGGTTCTCAGGTGCAATGATAATCTGATTATATAGTTTGAGTATCCATCTAAAAAGCTATAAGCTTGTTTGCCTGCAACTTGCTCTAGTACATGTTTAGAATACGGGAAGGAAAGCTTTGAATGTAAGAAAAAACATCCTTTTTTACTTTTGTATTTTTGTGTATTTGATTTGAATTTTTTCCTTAATTTAAATTGTATTTTTTTTACTTGATTTGAAAATTTATACTTAATTTTAATTTTAAGTCTTGTACTTGTGTTTACTTTTGAATCATATACAATAAATTTAATTAAAATATTATTATTTTTAATTTCAATTTGTTGAATATACATATGAAAGAAAGAAGTAACCTTTGAATTTACCATACTAAAAAATCACTGATTAGAAAATAACTTACATCATGCTCCACAAAATTACACAAAAGCATCAAGACCCAAAAGCAAACACTAATACCTAGATAGGGAACCTAATCCCTAGGCCTCTTTCTACTTGGCTTGTCCAAGTCAAAGTTGGAATAATAACAAATTTCCCTTCAATCTCAAGTTGGATCATGTATGGATCCTCGATCCCAACAGAACAAGACACCTATGAATGAATCCTCTCACCCCGACTAGAGGAGAAGAGGTTAAACAACTTAGAGTGTCACATAATCACAACCTTCTCCAAGCTTAATGTGACGGGATGGATTCGAAGGCAGCTCCCTTTGTCATTTCTTGATCTTTACGAATGATCTTTAGGAATGATCTTTAGGAAGGAGTTAAAGCATTGCTTGTGGAAAACAATGATGTCGATAAAAACATCTTGCTTATGTACTGCTTTAAAGCATAATGATGCATTCTTCCATGGCCACTTGATCTGCTACCGCAAGCCCTTGACGCAACTCATCAGTATAGGGGGTGTCTTGCAAAAAATGACTCTCGTATACGTGCATATTGAGTGGGTAAAAAAATAATAAAATTAATGTGGAGGGTCTCTAGTTCCCATAGAGGCCCCACATGGAGTGGGGGGGCATCTAGGCCCTATTGGGCCATCAACCAAAGTCTGGTGATGGCCTTGCTTACTGAAGTCTGTAGCCCTTATATAGAGGCCTAATGTGGAGTGGGAGGACCATCTTTTGGGCCCTATAGGCCATGATCCAAGGATGGCTCTACTTTGTCAAGCCCCACAGCCAAAAACTGGCAAGGGTGCCTCTGCTTTTCAACACCTCACCCTTCTACCGGGCCAATGGGGACTAGACCAATCTGATCTAGCCTTGACGTTGGTGGTCCGACCTTTTGTGCCCCTATTAGATTCTTTAGTGTGTTCAGATAAACCTAAAAGCATGTCATTAAGACCTAGCCCTCTATCAGTGGAATGTTTTATTTGAAGCAAAAGGCATATCAAAGGGCCATTCTTTTCAAAGCAAGCCCATCCTTGCCAGCCTTTGGCTAATGGTCCTGGAGGGCCCCAGATGGTCCCCCTTGAAAAAGAAGGGCCATCCTTGTTAGCCTTTGACAGATGGCCCTAGAGGATCCAAATGGCCCCCCTTGAAAAAGAAGGGCCATCCTCACTAGCTTTGGTAGGGCCAAGATGGCCCCCACTCCACACATTGAAAAAGGAGGCCATCCTCTCCAGCCTTTAGGTCAAGGCCTTGCAGGGCCTAGATGCCCCCCCCCGCCCAATCCACGTGGTGCTTATATAAGGGCTAGGGACCCCTCGTCTAAATTTTCATGGGGGCGTTTTAAAAAACCTTCTCTGCTTCATCATTTGCTTTCTCGATTTGCCGTGCATCAAGGTCAACCCTAGCAACAACTAGCTTTGTATCATCCAGAAGCTCATCTGGCACGTCATCGGTTGGTCAAGGTCTGAATATCTCTTCCTACAACCTTTTAAAATCCGCATCAGGGGAAACATTAAAAGCCTTTTGGACTTGGATGATTACACATACATCATCCATGCTAGTGTCATCATGCCGGTTAATCTTGCTGATCTATGGAATCAAAGTCAAAGAAGTCATCGGGTAATATATTGGGGTGAGCACATAGTAAAGATCCTCATCCCTCATGTCCAAGACCTTACGCAGATCTTTGCATCTAAGATCTGGTACTCAAGGGAAACATTAATAGCCTTTTGGGATGTGGATGATTGCACATACATCATCCATGCTAGTGTCGTCATGCTGGTTGATCTTGCTGATCTGTGGAATTAAAATCAAAGAAGTCATCTCTAATATAGAGTGAGCACGTAGTAAAGCTCCTCATCCCTCATGTCCAAGACCTCAAGTAGATCTTGCATGAGCAGATTCTCCTCACCATTTACGATGATGGCACTCAATGATGCAAGATATGGATCATGACTAAGGAAGGGGGGAGCCACGCTACTAAATGGCCATCAAGTTGAGGTGAGGATAGACTCTACATTGCCTGCTCGTGAAGGTCAAGAGTCATCTCTATTGACTCCCTCTCTATATATGTCATGTAGTGATGTTCACCAGGATGAGCATACTTCTTTGCACAAGAGAGAGAGAGAGAGAGGAGACAATGCAGGGTCAGTTCAGGGACTAGCATTTAGCCAACCGTAATGAGGGTTAATGCCTCAATGTGAAGCCGCTAGGGGCTCACTCCACCACCACTTGTATCACTCAAGTGGAGATTTCCTCCAAGTAGGTGGGGAGCAATGAGAGAAGGAGCTATATGGAGAGCTCAAATCCTACTCGATGCCTCCATATGTGCAAGAGTGAAGGAGAGAGAAAGCAAGAAGAAGAAGAAGAAGAAGAGGCAAGCAAGGAGAACATCACCTACATGCACACACACAATCAAGCAAGCAAGCATGCATGCACACAAGCTTACCACCATAGCCACAAGAGAGAGAGAGAGAGGGGTGCGATGTCACCCCTCTCCAGGGGGGTGGGTGAAGGGAGGTCAGCAAAGAGATGTAGTTTTGAAGGAAGAGGGGGGCGAGCTTTGAAGGAAGAGGGGGCGATGCCAAGGGAGGCATCGAGGAAAGGGGGTGGATGTGCCGATGTAGAGGGAAGATCTTGGGGGGGCATGGGGAGGCCCAATCCAAGATGGAGGGATGAAGGGGGTGATTGTGATGTGGGTGAAGGAGGTGGCAAGGGAACTTGAGGAGGGGTTGTAGAAGGAGAGGGGAAAAGGTGCAAGGTGGCGAGTGAAGTGGCAGAAGGAGGGAAGCTAGTGCCCGTGAGGATTTTTACAGGGAGGGTGGGGGGTTCGAAGGAGTGTTGGTGGGCACACCAATGTGGGGTGGGTTGGGTGGCGGTTGAGAAGTAGGGCTAGATTGGGAGTGGGAATGTGGTGGGGGTGGAGGTTGAGAAGGAGGAGAGTGGGAGGCAAGGGGATGTGCACTTGACTAGCGGACTAGCGGATCGATGCCCTCGTCCCCACCATTGTTATCATCACATTGTTGGGGTCGCAGGCCAGCTGTTTTAAAGAAGAAGAAGATTTTTGTCGACCTTGCCTCTTCAATGGAGATGTCATAGGGGAAGGCGATGTGCAAGTCATCAAACTAGATGATGTGCGAGTCATCAAATTGGATGATGTCAGGGTCGAGTTGGCAATAGCATTGATGGTAAAGAATAAGGAGGCCATAGGGGGAGTATGGTGGGAGGGATCGATGAGACAAAGGGCCTTGTAAACATAGAAGATTGTGGTTTAGCCAAGCTGCTCGAGGAAGGTGAGGGTGGCGATGGATTTGGAGGAGTCATAGGGCAGGCGGCCATGGGGGACACAGAGATCAATAGTGGCATTGGTGTGAGTGGCATGCCCATACTCTAGAAGTGTGGCCCAGCTGATGAGGTTAGCATGACGATGGGGTGGTGTATGGGAAGGGTGAAGAGGTTAATGGGGTCATCAAAGGAAACCTAGTTTTGGAAAAAGAGGGGGGTGGGGGAGTTTAGTGATGATGAGGTAGGAGAGGGTAGATGAGGTGAGGGGATCATCGTTGATGTAGATGTTGTGTTGGAGAAGGTTAAGGTGGAGGGTGTGGTAGTGGAGTTTGAGAACTTGTGGAGGGTTTAAGGGTGGGGTGGAGAGGGTTGGAAACTCGGTTCACTTCATGGTGCTGGACATTTGCTTTGGAGGGCACGCTCTTCATCTACCACAGCTAGGCATCCTTCTGCTACTATAGGGTCTGCTTGGCCACCTGTTTATAAGAATCAAAAGAGGCATGGATTCAGTTGCAACCATCCTTGGCGGTTTGGGCATAGCAGAAGTCGTGAGCTTCCTTTTGGGTGAGGAAAAGGGGGTGGTTGGCAGAGTAGGCATCCTCCCTAGCCGCATGGAGTTGTTGCTGGAGCTGGGTAATAGTAGCCAGGGCGACGGCAAGTATATTCTCGTGGTACTCTAGGTATGTCTGCACGTGGGTGTTGGCAAGAAGGGCTACTTGGAGATCTTGTTGGTTTGGAGCTGTTGATCCACTGTGGCTAGGAGCATGGCCTGTTGGGTGGTTGTAACTTACTTGTTTTACTGCTCTGCATGTAGTCTATCTATCTCATAGATGTGACAAGCTCCCTTGAAAGGTTCAAAAATCCCTTGGTAAAGTTAGGAAGGGTGCCATGATGACATGATGCCTTCCGAGTAGGCTTGTTGGGAGCAAAAACACCTAGTTTAGACCCAATAGAGAGTGTCCATCATATGCTATGTTGAAATGAGTGATACTAGAGTGCCAAGTCACCTAGCCAAGTTATCCCGCATGAACTATCATAGCTTTGTTGTACTCTCCTCATATAAAAGGAGGACATTTCAAGCATTGGAATACACGCACAACATCTCAAGTCTTTTTATGAGTACAAGTTTTCATCTTGTAACCTAACTGAACTTGAGTCTAAACTTAATTAGCACACACTCATCACCATGCTTTGTTGTACTCTCCTCATATAAAAGGAGGACATTTCAAGCATTGGAATACACGCACAACATCTCAAGTCTTTTTATGAGTACAAGTTTTCATCTTGTAACCTAACTGAACTTGAGTCTAAACTTAATTAGCACACACTCATCACCATGAGTATTGTTCACTTTTATCCACCTTAGATTAGTGTCATCATTAGTGTAGGATTAGTTTATGATTAAGTAAATATCTTGTTATTAGGAAGTTGTTTAGGAGAGCTTGATCCATGATTTCAACATGGTATCAAAGCTTGGTAAGCTCCCCATTAGCTTAGCTTTAACTCACATTTGTATAATCTCTTCATTAATCACTTAATCAGCCCCACTAATCCTAATCTTATCTTCATTTCCCTCCTTGTGGCCAAACTTGCTTAAGTTTGTTCTCCTCAATCTCTCCATCTTTGGCCAAGTCTTTCAAGAGGCATCTCACACAAGCCTAGGCAAACCTACAGCTCAAGCCATTCTCACACCAATTCGATGACAGCAGCCCGAAAATTACAAAAGTGCGCCTACTAGTTTTCTACATCATTCTCCGCATGTACTTCGAATTGGGGCAAGCCCCTTTAGGATCTTGTTAGTAATAGTAAGAGGAGTTTAAAACTTGAATTTGGTAGCATATCATCCACTGAACTAGTCACACGGCAAGTAGAAAACCAGTCACCATGTTTAGGGCAAATGAGCTTGTATGTTGGAGTTTGAGCTACATAGGCCTCTTCCACACTTCAAGCATAATATCCTCATGCAAAAAGCCCCCTCAATGGTTGCTTCCACATGCCCAATTTCATCCTCCAAGATTCATCTCACTTAATCATAGAAATTAAGCACTAATCACTATCATTAGTGCTGTATTAACATAAATTGGGCTAAGTTAAGTCCAAAATTAGAAACTTGGAGTGTAACTTCACTGTGGAAATTTCTCCTTTACATCAAAATTCATTGTATCCTCTTGCATTACTCAATTGAAGAGAATTTGTTTCATTAGGGTCCTTATACTGGGACTAGACACTGGCCGTGAATCATTATCACGTGCAAAGACCTTCCCGACCTTTACACTACAAATTTGTATGAGATTAGACACTGCTAACAAAGCACAATAAAAGCTTGTTAGTAAGACCTTCTCAGCATGGAGCGTGTTGAAGTTGTTTCAAGATTTAATGGTGATGGTTTTTTCACATGGCAAAGCAAGACCATGTACTTGCTTATGCATAAGGGGCTATGGCACCTTATTGAGGATGAAAAAGTGGAGGTTAGGCCACTTCAAAACAACAAAGTATTGGGCCTCATCGCTCAAAATCTTGATGAGATGATGTGATTAGCCACATTGCTTGGCATCAAGGATGCCAAGTTGGCATGGTAGGAACTCAATAAAATTTTCGACACCGACTCAAAGAGCTCAAACAAAGATCAACCTTCTCATGCAGTTCTACAAGCTCAACAAGGACACCGAGACCGTGGCACAACACATCAGTAAATTCAAAGGTATCAAACAACTTAGTGCATTAAAGAAAGTCATTGAGGAAGATAAATCTATTGTTGTATTGCTAAAAAGTGTTGACAAAGAACCTTATGAATCAATTGTTGGCTACACTTAAAAATATGCCCAACACTAAACTTCAAGATGTAGAATCATCTCTACTTGAACAAGAATCCAAATTCAAAGATAAAGAATCATTCAAATCACATTCAAGTGTGCAAGCACTCTATACAAAGGGTGGGAGATTTCAAAGGACAAATCAATCAACATCTCAACTTCTAAGATGCTATCACTGTGGAAAACTTGGTCATACCAAGAATGAATGTCGCAATAAAGATAAACCAAAGCTTGTTTGTGACTATTGTGGAAAAATTGGTCACCTCGAAGAAGATTGCTATCAAAAAAAGAAGCAGGCAAACTACATCGAGGCCAAAGCTATCCCCCAGCTGAAGACGTGCTCTTCTAGAGAAAAAACCATTGTACTTTTCACCCCTCTTGTCTCTACAAAAAGTGTGATGTAATTAGTCTCTGATGCCATATGATGCACTCAAGCTGAAATTCATAGCCAAAGTAGCTATAATGCCAAAGTAGCATAACGGCCAAAGTCGCCTAGCACAAGGAGAGGGAGAGGAAGAGTGAAGCCTAAAAATTGTACCCAATCTAGCATCAAGGGGGGGGTGTTGAAATGAGTGATGCTAGAGTGCCAACAAGTCACCTAGCTAAGTTATCCCACACATGAGCTATCATAGCTTTGTTGTACTCTCCTTATATAAAAGGAGGACATTTCAAGCATTGGAATACAAGCACAACATCTCAAGTCTTTTTATGAGTACAAGATTCCATCTTGTAACCTAACTAAACTTGAGTCTAAACTTAATTAGCACACACTCATCACCATGAGTATTGTTCACTTTTTTATCCATCTTAGATTAGTGTTGTCATTAGTGTAGGATTAGTTTATGATTAGGTAAATGTCTTGTTATTAGGAAGTTATTTAGGAGATCTCGATCCATGATTTCAACATGCTATTGTGAAGTAGATGGGGATGCCAAGGTACCTTCTTCTAGATGAGCTGGGGGCGGTGAGAAGGAAGGGGCTAGCTTGTTGGGCTGAGTGTATGGAGAAGGTTCTCCTTGAGGTACTGGGCAGTGCAGTGGCAAAGTTGCTCCTCCTTAGCGACTTTGTAATGGGCCTCCTCCACTTGCAGCTTTGTGATGGGCCTCCTTCTCCGCTTGAGGATTTGCATGGTGGCGTTTAGTGGGGGGCAAGGTTGGTGAGGTCTAGGGTTCATGGATAGGGGGAGGAATGAATGTGATGCTCTGGAGGCGAATAGGGTGTGTAAGGTCCTCCTAGATGGTGGCGTGGTAGAGTAGTTTTGTGAGCAATGAAGAGGCTACCATGGGAGGTTTGAGTAGATCACGTGTAGCTCTTGTGCAAGTACTCTGTCCAATTCACTGTGATACCTTGGTGGACATAGGCGAGAGTCGAGAGGTTGCACCTATTGAACCTATCTGCCCAACGGGTTGTGAGGAGGAAGGAAAGGGCACTAGAATTCATAATAAGCTCCTCGTCGTGAGTGATATTCTACCACTCGACTCTATTCTTGGTGGTTGGCCCCTAAAAGACATTGTGCGCGTGGTGCATGACATTGTTATTTCACACATATGGTTGCTCAACTCTAGGGAGGTGGAGTGCATCCCTGATCAGATTGAGGGTTAGGTGGATGTTGTGGGGAGCACCCTTTCTATCCAATGACCTTCCCTATAGCTTGGTTGGCATTGTAGGTCTGTATGAAGTAAAGGTAGTTTAGTAGGTCTGGCCTGCCCATGGTGGCTACATCATGGACAATATGCACGAGCCCTATCTACTGCTACAGGCGGGTGACTATAGCAAGGTCTACAATGGCCCGATAACAAGGCTTTGTGTAATAGAGTAGCTTGTGCTCAACCTTGTGCGTATTCTTCAGCCCTTCTCTTTCTGTGGTGGTATAGTTTCATTCTACTTTATTTAATCGGTGACTCGGCAAAGCAAATACAAAAATCCATGTTGTGTTCTCCAAGGTGAGCCAATACACACCTAATTGTGAAGGCAGAAGTGTCTATGTGGACATGGAATATGATTTCCCAATTAGGGGATCTTAAAATAGGAGTGCATGCCAATGTCTTTTTTAGGGTATCATATGCTTGTTGGCACTCCTCTGTCCATTCAAAAATCACTAAGATTCCGTAAAAGGGATGAGCTTTATCAGCATATATAAAGATGAAACACTAGTAATAACCGACATGTCCCATGAATCGATGGACTCCTTTGAAGTTGGTAGGAGGTGGCAGCTCAACAATGAGTCACACCTTGCTGTCATTTGTGGAGATACCGTGTTTTGAGACAATGTGTCCAAGGATTTCTCCATGATGAACCCACAATTGACATTTCAAAGGGTTAAGAGAGATTCTGTAAAGCCAACATCTCTGTAGCACTTTTTGAAGACTCCACAAATATGCTTTCCATGTAGAGTTGACACAAAGGTTGCCCATGAAGACTTCAAGGAATTTTCGTAGATACTCCTTATAGGCTATACACATAGGCGTTGGAATATGCCTGGGGCATTGATCAACCCAAATGGTATGACCTGATATACATACGTGCCCCATTTAGTGGGGTACGACAAAAGCTATTTTATGTTGATCTTTTGGGTCAATCAGCACTTGGTTGTAGCTGAAAAATCCATCAAGGAAGCTATAGGCTTCCTTTCCTAGGACCCGTTTCAGCACATGTTCTATGAAGGGCAATGGATAATGGTCCTATATTGTGGTGGCATTGATCTTTTTGAGATCCACACATACTCTCACTTTTCCATTCTTTTTGGGTACTATCACTTAAGGGTGAGATCCATTTGGTGTGCTGTAGCTGAAACTATGAAGGGCAATGGATAATGGTCCTATATTGTGGTGGCATTGATCTTTTTGAGATCCACACATACTCTCACTTTTCCATTCTTTTTGGGCACTATCACTAAGGGTGAGATCCATTTGGTGTGCTCTATCTCATAGATGAATTTGGCATCTATGAGCCGATTACTTTCTTCCCCGACCATCTTGCAATATTTTGGGTTCATAGGGTATGCTCTCTACTTTACCTCCTTGCTCCCTCGACCATGGGGATGGTGTGTTTGACCACTTTAGGAGGTATACCTTCATATCCAGGTGAAGAAATCTTGAAATTCTATGAGGAGAGTGATAAGGTCTTTCTCTTCTTCCACCCCTGCAGAGAGGTCCTCCCCTATGTAGATGGGTTTCGGATCTTCCCTTGGGCCTGCCAGGTTAATTTTCTTAACCTTAGCTAGACCATCATAATATTTTCTTGGCTTCCCATCATAGGTTCTTTGGGCTTCTCGTATTATACAAAATGGTCTCCTACCTTGTATGCCCTGAAGTGTTTGGGGACTCGTTCAGCTTTAGCACTTTCTTCCTCCATTAGCTTTTTGGCTTCTTTCTCAGCTAGTTCCAATTTTTTGTTTCATGCTTTGCACGCAGAGCGGCAAAGCTTTTGTGGTTCAAGATGGGAATTAGTTGAGTCTTCCTCTTTTATGGTCATGGTGTTAACCAGAATGGGAAACTCATCGAGCTCCTTTTACGAGACTTGGCATAAGTAGGAATGTGTCTTAATGACTTCCACATATCTCAACCAATGTTCTTCGGATTCTATCAAGAAGATGTATACCTTCGTTCCTATGAAGCCGTTGGATTTATGAGTTTGCAGGAATGTTTTTCCTATAATGGTCATTCCTCTTTGACACTCACAGGTTCACGGATTGTGGTATCAGGCATACACACGGCACTGAGCATGTAGAGGATGTGATCTCCTACCCATCCACTGTAGGTGAATCTTGTACCAGTGTATTTTGGAATTATGTCCATGGTAGCCAAGATGTGCATCCAATTCTTAGACTTTTGGCTTTTGGAGAGGTACAAATTTGATGCTATCCTATTTATCATCTAGTGTTTTATGGCATGTTTTGCACAAGTGGACTGCCATGGACATAGGCCGTCTCACTAGATCCTCTACTAAGAGTTTCCCACTCATATGATGGATCTTCCAAGTACGTAGCCTAACCTTTAACGTTTGATATTTCTTCTAAATGTAAATATGATACGTGTTCCAGTCATGGATCATCCTGGTTTCTCTCATGAAGGGATGTCCTAAGATGCAATTATAAGGAACAGGTTGCTAGCTAAAGTTCATCACTATGAAGGTGTGTCGGAAGTTGGTTCATCACCATGAAGGTGTGTCAAAAGTTGGTTCATCACCATGAAGGTGTGTTGGAAGTTGGTTTTGAGAATCTTAGTCCTCAAATCCTACAGATGACCTATGGGCTTTGCCGTGGCTTCATCTAGATAGTTTCACTATTAATGATATCATCCCATAGGAGGTTTTCCCCATTTTTTCCAACATTTTTTGGTAACAATGCTTACTCCGGCCCTGCCATCTAGGATAGCGATGACTTGAAGGTCATCTCAAAAGTTAAGGGAAATTCTCCGTTGAGTTTGTCTCCTTCAAAATACTCCCCTAACTTGTTTACTCGGACCATGGGAACATCTGTAATTCATATGGTTCTATGAATCCATCCTCATTAGTCTCATTGAAACTCCCTAGTTCTGCCTATTCTTCCATTCCTGCTCCAAGCCATCCTTCCATCTAATCCTTCAAGTCCTTCCCCCCATAAACTCGTGCTACCTTGAAGTAAGGTGCCAATGGGAATCTGGACTTGTGATGACAGAAAGGAGGAAAGACCTGCAATGTCTCTTGGAATGGATGCGGGTTCATGAATCAGATTATCCCTATTCATGCTTAGGCTTTTTAGGGTGGTGTAGAGCATTGGGATATGAACTTCCATGTCAATTCTTCTTGGGTGATCGCCCTCAAATTTTTGAGGTGTGCAGTAACAAGATCTACTTGGTGTAGGACTAGCATAGCTTTTAAGTCTATCTTTCAAGGGAGATTCTTAGGAGTGCTTGGTTGTCGGGACCCTCTCTTAGGTTTCCTTGGTTGTCGGCATAGCGGAACTTCCTATAGCATGTACTGCTTGAGGTTTCTCCTCCAATCAAGCTTGACACTCCATGACCAACTCCTGAGCATTTAGCTTTCCCTTCTCCTCGATGGGATTTGGATATTTGGCTAACTTTTGGGGTAGCCAATTGGGATCTATTTTCTCTCTTTCTTAAGGAGCGGATGGTAGTTTCCTTTCCTCATCACATGAGGAAGATGACACATTGGTGGTTGCCCCCTCATTGACCCACTTTTTATAATCACGCGGCTATCTCCCCTATCGATCTTTGTGGCCTTTTTCTTCCGAGAGCGCCTAGTTACTCGTGCTTGTTCATCATGAATGTCTTTATGAGATAAAATCCTTGCATGTCCTGGGGTTTCCTATTTTTTTGCGAAGTAGACGCTTTGGCGAACGACAACGTGAGCTGCAGCTCTCCTTCTACTTTGCATTCAAGTGACTGTGTTTAAAGGCACTGTGTAAATGAAGCCATCTCGTATACTTAACAAGTTAATGTTGGTACTAGGTTTAGATTCATTTCCTTTCCCATTGTACCCATTTTCTTAGTGGACAATCCTTGTACATATAGTCTATCCCACATCATGTGCATAAAGGAGTTAAGGTGGGAGCACTCACATGAGTACTAGCCATCCCTTTTTTTTGCCGGACACTCAGCTATCCGATGAGGTCCAACACAGTGATAGAAGTGCATAGGTGATCATTTAGCCATGCTATTCAAGTCTCCCTCCCGCCGGCAGGCACACGAGGTACATGTGCTCACCCTCCATCACGTAATGACTTAGGATTTTTAGGGGTGGGCTACCTTACTAAGTGGATTCAAAGGTGGTGGTGTTAATGGTTTCTCCTTCCTCACCTTCTTCAAAGATCTATGTCAGGGTCAACTGGTGGATAGGGGTCACTCGAGGTAATGGTGGTTACAATTGAAGAATTGCGAGTGGTAAGGGCACTTCCAGCACCCTAAGGATTCCCCTTGGGGGCCAGCCACTTCATGGCTAGGTTGATGTACATTATGTTGTGTTGGGGTTGGAAAGGCCAACGGTTGTAGTAATTGGAGGTTTCATGATTACCGCACCTTTCGCAGTAAGCATAGTAGAGAGTGGATTGGGGTCTCAAATGCGAACACTCTGTAACTAGTGTGGTTTTCTCAACAAATCGAGCACAATACTAGTTCTCTCTTAGGCTAGAGATGGGATTGCCCAACTTGATCACAGCCTTAGCCTACTCTCCATTGTTGGGTCATTTGTTGGATGCTCCACTTGTTGTCCTAAAGAGGACTCTTTTCCCTTTCCTTCAAATTTTGTGCTTGTATTTTTTAGGAAAGCTTCAAAAGTGCCCTCGTGCAATTCTCGGGAATGAGTTCCATTTGAATTTTCCTCAGAATCCATGGCACTTTTGCAGAGCACTACTCAAAGGAGGTATGGGCTAGAGCATACAAGGAGTCATGCAAGGCTACATCTTCAAGGCCATCTAGGAATCGCCCGATCAATCTTTCATCAGAGAACTTGTCTCTATCATTACAAGGAGAGTGGAGGTATCTCACCTAGTTGATATAGTCCCCGAATGGATTCTCCCTCTTTTTGTTTTACATTGTGTAACTATTATATTGGGCTCCATCGAGTTCCTTGTTTTGAATATCCAAATTTGAAAGCCTCTTTCAAGGCGTCAAAGGTAGCCTTGTCTTCCATTTTCAATGAATGAAACCACTATCCTACTTTTCCATCAAGGGTAAGGCCAAAGGCACTTAACTTAATCTGATCATCCATATGGCCAAATGCCTCACAAATCTGGTTGAACATTTCTAGATGAGGAATGGGGTCTTTTGATCGTCAAACTTAGTGATAAGTTTGGGGATGTGGGCTAGTTTATTCCTTTATGGTTTTAGCCATTGCACCAGTTGTGCAAGTGCTGGTGGTTCAATTCTTGAAGCTACCCCCTCCCTATTTCCATGGGTATCCCTAACATTTTCATGTCAGTCCTGCCATGGTTGGTGGTCCAGGTTGGGTTATGATAGGTAGGTGAGCTAGACCTAGAGGATAGTATCCCATCTGTAAACCTTGTCTCAGTGGTGGGCTAGCGTGTGCTTTGTAAGGATCCACGTGGTATTCGGGATACACTCTAAGAGGCATGTAGTGGTTGTACATTTGTGCCCTGTGTTAGCTGAAATGTTCTACATGGGCTCGTTCTCTTTGGTAAGAGTTCCTTGGACCTTGGTGAGTTGGCTCTTGACCTAGATTTAGTGTTGGCCTACGGTCTTGGTATGAATCTACCATTACAATAGTTGGCATGGCTCCCCAAACTGCTAGATTAGTATGGATTGGGCTACTTGGGCTCTCCTGCACCTCCAGTCTAGGTTCTAGCGGTGGTGTGAATTCTCTCTGTGAGGTTGACGTTCCATGCACGTGTCCCTAGGGTGAGTCTCTACCGATTGCACATTTCCAATGATGTTGTCATTGTTTCCCATCTTTCATTTTAGTCTACTAACATGAAACACATGATGTACTCTGGATCCTTCAGGTAAAGCTACACTTCCAATTTTTTTAAGTATTGCATAAGGACCACAATACCTTGGACTTAACTTTGGAATTTTTCCACATTTTAAAGTTTCTGACTTTTCAGAAACTTTTACATAAACTAAATCACCTTCCTCAAAATTAATTGGCCTTCTTTTACTTTTCTCATAACTATTAGAATGATCCTGGGCTGTTTTAACATTGCTTTTTGCAACGTTTAGCATTTCTTGCATGTCTTTGAGAAAGTCTTTTACACTCAGCAAATTTTTTTTTGGGTAGCCAAGCTCTAGGTTAAAATCCATATATTAGCATGAATGGACTAAAACCGGTAGCAGAATGTTTAGCACTATTATAAGCAAATTCTAATAATGGAAGATACTCATCCCAGTTGTTTTGCTTATGATTAACATATGCTCAAAGCATATCTTCTAGGACTTGATTAATCCTTTCTATCTGCCCATCACTTTTTGAACACTTCTTTCCAAAAATGGCTTGTGAATTTTTATCTCGGTCTAATACTATATCTTTTGGAAATTATACTACAATCTGTATAGATGATGGATAAACATTCTAGCCAATTCTTGTGTTTTTACTTCTTTTTTAGTTGGTACAAATTGTACCAACTTGGTTAAGCTACCCACTACTACCCACACTAAATCATGCCCTCTACTTAGTATGGGTACTCCTACTATGAAATCCATAGAGATACTTTCCCACTTACCCTCAGGTATTTGTAGTGGTTGTAATAATCCACCTACTTTTAGGCGCTCAACTTTATTAACTTGGCACTTAGGGCATTTTATAACATAATTTTGGACGTCCTTCTAACAAGTGCATAGGTCTTAGAAATCCTTGAGTGCCCCGCACTTGGATTATCATGACATTCTAGTAAAATATTCTCACACGAATATTTTCTTCTTTTGGTACACAAATGCGACCTTTAAATCTTAGCATGTGAGAATATTTGCATGTTTACAAAATCATAGTTGTGATCATTATCACCTCTCTCATCTTCAAAAAGTTCATTGGTCCCAAAAAGATATATTTCAAGGAAAATCCCTCCATCTTTGAATCATGTAGGAATAGAAGATGCATCTATGTTGGCCTCTAAATCTTCTAGCTCTGGCTCTGGTTCCTCATTTGTTGTTGCTGACTCTTCATCAATATCACCATCTATTGTGTTTGAGATATCTCCTATGTCTAATTGTCTGATCTCTCTAGCCCTTGCTCTTGCCGTACTTTGACATTTAGTGGAACTTGATCTTGTTGGCCCACACCAATTGCTGCTTCATCTTCTACTATTTCCATGTCTTCATATATTTGTTTCCTACGTAGTTCCACTTGGATTACAAACCACCATCTTATATCCCTTGGGCCCTCCTTAAAGAATATTTGCTTAAAATTCTCTAGTAGTACAAATGTGTCTTTTTGGTATGTCCATATCTTTGTAGAGTCCACTTGAACTAATCTAGATTTGTCTCTTTGTACAGTTGCATGTGATCCTGTTGTGCCTACCTTGAACTACTTAACATCAAAGATAAACATATGAAACTTTATAAAGACAACCTTGAAGATATCTTGAAGATATCTTGGATGGTTCTAAAGTAATCAAGTATTTTCACATCCGTATTTAGATCACTTGCACTAGTCCTGCTTTCTTGCATGAAATTTTCTTTAACAGCACAATCGAATGTTGTTCTATTCTTATTGATCGGCTCTACTCGAAAATAGCATCCATGTGACCATAGTGCTGTAAATTTTTTGTACTAAAAGAAAATAACATTATTAGTTTATGAAAATTTTATAAATAATACTTAGAGAACATGTGAACATATCAAGGCTTTGAATGAATGAAATCACCTACACAGTAGTCACAACCGTATGCAAGCTCCTCTTCCTTGTCCTCCATAATAACTTCACCATAAATTTTTGCTTTTTGTAAGGTTTGTTGGAGCCATCTACTTGATGCGAAGTCTGGAAGTATAGTAAGCGATGAAGGGTATGGTTGGCAAGCCGTAATCTGACTCCTTTAAAAAGCTTGAAGAGTTTGATTCCTTTTGTTCTTGGCCTCTCCATACAGGTCGATCCACTTTTGCATACTCCTTGAGTTTAAGATACAAAATTTATTGATCTTGTCTTGTAAGGCCACATCCATCCTTATCTTGTCCTTGTGGCTCTTCTTCAACTACCCTATCATCCTCTTCCATTGACCACAATTTAGGCATTTCAGGGTTTAGGGTACTAAAAAACTCTATGATGTACACCAGGGATTCTTGCACAAGCCATCCCATTGCCATACTTTCCTCTGGGCGAGCTCTTTGACAGACAAACCCTTTTAGCGTCTTCATAAACCTCTCCAAAAAGAACATCCAACGTGAATGGATGACCCCTGCCCCACAACCACCTTATCCACAACATGAACTAGGAGATGCATCTGTACAGTTAATATGTTGGTTGTTGGGAGAAACTTCTCCACCAATGTAATTTCTTCGATGGCATTTCAGCGGGCTACTTCCAAAGTGTCTTTTCTTATCTCCTTCAATGAAATCCAGTGGACCACGGTGCCAATCTTGTATATTGTATCCCTTATGTTGTCATGAGGCAACTCTTTATAGCCATAGGCAAGACAAATTGAAAGAATTTGTGCCAATTGTGTGATTTTAAGCCGAAGAGCTTGTTATCCTTTGTAAACGCCCCCTTTAGGCAATGCATACATTCAGTCAAAGTACAAAAGAGGCAACCCTTTATGGCCATAGGCAAGACAAATTAAAAGAACTTGTGCCAATTGTGTGATCTTAAGCCGAAGAGCTCGTTATCATTTGTAAACGCCCCCTTTAGGTAGTGCATACATTCACTCAAAGTAAGAAACTCCAAAACACACTTCTTAACTTGAGCTTTCTCTTCTTTCGTCAATACCCAAGGAGCTTTAGGTAGTAGCAACTTACCATTAGTTTTGGTTTGTGGCCATAAGTGCTGCATACAATCACTTATTTTTAAATCATCCCTTTGGCCCTTGCTCTTTGTGACCTCATTAATAGTCTTCCAAAGCACTATGGCTGCTTTTAAAAAACTATACATAGGGTCAAGCAAATGGTTAATTAGAAGACCTTTCCAATATGGTATTTGGTAGAATATGGACAGCCGCTTCATTCCGGGGGCTGGAGACCCTTTGTTTTCCTCCCATGCTCTCTTCCAATGGCTTGCCTTTATAGTGTAAGAGGAGGCCGACCCAAATAGCCCTCACAACGTAGCTCATGGTCCTCTAGTAGATACTTCTTGTGACCCTCATACACAATCTTTCTCAAGCCTCTTAAATGACAAGCCTTTAGTCTAGGTCCGCACAAAGGGCATGCATTGTATCCAAAGATTGATAGTCCTATTAAAATAAATAATATTATACAACCATCCACATATATATCAATAGTTACATAATAACAAAATAGTTACCATTGCATTCTCCGTAGCCTGGGCCAATCATGCATAGTCCACATTAGTATTCTCACTTTGTCCAAACCTCTTTGACATGTCATGAACATCAATTCCTTCCCACAATCTTTGTAGCTCCTCTATCAGCGGGGATAAGTACACATCCATGTTGGCTACCTTGTACCTCCTAGGGACTATCAATGAGAGCAAAAGATGTCCCTTCTTTATTGCTAACCATGTTGGAAGATTGTAGTTCACAAGACAAATTGGCCATGTACTCCATGTTACACTTTTAAGACCAAACGGGTTCACACCATCCATAGCTAGTCCAAGGCGAATATTACGAGGTTCCTTATTAAAATCTGGCCACTTCTCTTCAATGTGTCTCCATGCAGGGCAATCAGCGGCCCGGGCATGCGCATAACATCGTCCGTGGATCTAATGGTTCGATGCCAAGACATCATAAACACCATGGATTTAACATGGTTTGAATCCGTGGAATAACATGGAAGTGCTTGAGTACTTTTGCAGGAACCCTTTCTCCTTGGACATCTTTCCTAGATCTGGATCACACTATGGACATTGTACAATGCTTACATGCTCGTACCAATAGAGAACACAATCATTTGGACAGGCATGGTAAGAATTGTAGTCCATACCAATGCATTGTAATATGGATTTTGCACGCATACGGTCCATAGGCATCTCGTTGCCTTCTGGCAATATTTGATCTCTCAATGACCTATCATATTGACCCACGATGATTTAAAAAAGGTAAAAGAAAGAGATAAAAATGGAAAGGGTGATAAGTACTTATGCAAAAAGTTTTGATACGCTAGTATCGGATATCCAAATATTGATTACAAGTTTAGCATTGCGAGGCATGTACGCAAAATAGATATACGTGCACCATGATACAGAGGTGTACAAACTAGCCTACACAACTCTTGCTCTTCTCTCGAGACCTGCTCCATGCGTCGATGGACACCGCCCATTTCCTGTGTTATTTCTCGCTCAATATCCCTTGCATCATGTAGGGTGTCTATTATGTTATCCATGTCTTGCTCCAAATACATCAGAGAGTCCACCATAGTTTCTTCTTCAACATGAGGCTAAGTAGTACTTGCTTGTGTCGTTGTACATCTAGTACCCTGCTTGGGTTGAAGGTCCAAGAAGTAATCGATTGGTTCATCATTTTTAGGACACACATTCGCAACACCAAGTAAGGCATTTAGATGTTCAACTCGAAATATATCATTTTTTTTATATGGTCGTTTGCAAATTCTTCGTCGTCACAAAGAGATTTAGTACTTGCACTGATTGCAAGGGCACAATCATTTCTCCTCTACGTTCGGCATTCCGACAACATGTTTGTAGTGTTCACACCATCCATGACTGTAAATTTGTGTTTTTTGGGAGGGGGGGAATGTCCCTTTATATATTAGACCATATTCTAGTTGGCAAAGTTTAAATTCTAATGGGAAAGGTGTCGGGGTAAAAAATTTCAAAGGTTACATATATTTTTTGTGTATAATATTTCCCATGGGCATCGAAATCATTATCGAAAAAAATATCAAAATAGTCATCCGCCGCAAAGAGTGTCAAAGAAAGCATCGGAAAGAGCGTTGTAAAAAGGTTTTTCCCGCATTGTTTCAATGTTTTTTCGACACTCTTTCTGATGTTTTCTTCGACGATGTTTTCAACGTTTTATCAGATATTGGAAAAAAATTACAGCGTCGAACAACGGACTCTGTTTACACCATTTTCATTGTTTTCATTTGTGGAGGAGGTAAGTTCATCTCCACCCCCCCACATGTCCTATTGGTTGTCCTCTCTCTCTCTCTCTCCTACATCTCTGTAGTCTCCTACACCCATGTACTTTCTTGCTTTTGTGTTTTCTTAAACTTCCATAGTGTTCTAATCTTTTTTTGGGTTTTTTTTGCAGGTTACATATCTCTACTAGCTATCCCTAATGTCTCAGAGGTAAGCCCCTTTTTCCTCTCCCTGATTTCTCCATATTTATTTGATTTTATGATTTTAGAATGTAGCTGATTAGTGTGGGTTTTATGCTTTTGTGATGCAAGAACTCTAATAACTTTACCTCCTCACTATCAGAGGTAAGCCCTATAATCTTATGCTCTTTTTTTTTGTAACATGTTCATATGCTCTTGCATAATCTGCATATCAACCTGCATAACCATATCCATGCACATACGCAGATGGAGGACCATATACACAGATGGAGGACCACATATATAGCCCAGAAATCACCCTCGACATTACCCCCCTACCAACTGTCCCACCTACTACACGTGTCATGTGCCCTGACCAATTTTTTTTCCTTCATTACGCAAGCCACCCTCGAGCAAGCAGCCTTGACTAGAGCCTATTTTGCCCAAGGCGAATGCCCATTGGTAATCGCAACCACTGTCACACCCATACCATCCCCTACTCAAACCCCCCACCCTCGGGCCATTCCTCTAACCGCACTTGCAGTTCATGTCATAAGGGTAGTGGTGGTGGTTGTGGTGGTAATGCCACGGATGCATCTACCTCTCCATGATGTTGAAATATACAAGTGAATAGGGTGTGTGCGGGAACAAGCCCTTAGCAAGAGGCTATAGTAAAACAGAATCTGTAAATGAGTGAGAAGTAGTGAAAAGGTGAGAGGTATCTACTGGGAGAGAATAAAGGGTAGCATGAGAAGATTTAGGATGTGTGGAGATATTCTGGAAAAGTGAAGAGGTGGAGAGAATCAAGTAAAAGAGGTGGAGTGAATCAAGGAGAGATCATTGGGATTAGATGCTTGGATGTAAACTCTATAAATTGAGGCATTGGCCTAATGAGAATGTGTTGGTTTTTGATTATCCATGCATACATTAAGCTATCAGTTAATTGCTCACTAATCTTATCTTAATCATCATCTAATCTCTTTATTAATGATGTTGATTCTTACATTTGATCCATCATAGCTCATCACATTGCTGCAAATTTAACATGGTATCAGAGCCTAGCTTAGAATCCATCAAATTTATGAGCTCATTATCTTGCTAATCACCCAGTTAATTAGGATTAGAAAAAATCAAATTTTTAGCTCTTTTTCAATTAGCCTCTGTACCCCAGCTGGTGGAGGGGATTGATCTCCCTCCTGCCATAACATTAGCCCAAACCCTCTTAGCCACACATAGCTACACTGCCCATGCTTCAGCCCATCAAGTCGAAACGTCAAACCGCTGTGCAGATTCTCGTGAATTTACAGGCGCCTTCTTTCTGAAGAAAGCAAAACTGAGATCTTCTCTTCCACAGAAGCAATTGGTCTAATTCCTCTTGGCCCCAGGGGTTTTCAAGGGTGCTCTACATGCTGGTGATGTCAAATTTGTGAAATTCCTCAAGGAGAAGTGGCATCAAGCTCTGCATCAAATCTGCAAGTTGACTTTGGTAAAACAGAGATTAAGCATTCAATGTTTGGTCAAATCTTGTGTTTCTTGGCTTGATCCTCTACTAGACTAACTATTATTGATGGCTTTGAAAGAAGTTGAGCTCATTTGAACTCTAAGGCCCCAGATCTAGCCTCCCCGCACACTCTGTTTTCTACAAACAAAACTGAGGATTATTTTGTTAATCAATGATTAATCAACACTAATTATTATATTTTGATACAATTGAGGGTTCAAATTTACCATTGGGTATCTGATACAGATCCCTATAACTTCATATTACAATTCGAAGATGGTTTGATACTCCAACCATTCAGTAACATATTTGTTACCCCCTTGGCTTTATGTAATTTTTGGTGAATTTATGCTGATAAATCTGTTGTAATCATCACCTAAACACTAAATTGAGTTGTAAAAGAGTAGACACTGCCCTTGAATCTTGAAATTGGATCAAGAGGTAAGACCCCCTTCACATCATCTCATGATCACGGCACAAGAGATAGCCAAATTTAATGGGGAGTAGTTTTATACATGGCAAACAAAAATCATGTATTTGCTCATGAGGAAAAACCTGTGGGGGCTAGTTGAGGGAAGAGATGAATGCCCAGAGGTGAGTGGGGAAAATGAGTGGAAGAGCAGGAATGAGAAAACATTAGGACTCATTGCACTCAGTTTAAATGATAAAATCATTCATCACATCACAGGGATACAATGGGCAAAAGATGCATGGGATGAAAATAAATTATTTGGCACTCAAACGAAAAATTCAAAGATAAATCTATTAATGCAATTCTACAAACTTGATATGAAGGAAAGTGAACCTTTAGTCACACACTTGAACAAATACAAAAGCATTAAGCAACAACTGGCAGCCATTGGCAAGAAGGTAGAGGATGATGAGGCACTAGCAGTGCTTCTGAAGAGTGTGGACAAAGGTGAATATGAAAACATTATGGCAACCTTAAAGAATGTACCTGAATTGAAGCTACATGAGATAGAAGGAGCTCTACTAGAGCAAGGGACCAAGGTCAAGAGAAGAAATGGCTGGACTCAACAGCTGGAGAGGAAAAAGCATTCTTCACCCGAGGAGGATTCTCGCGGGAAGAGGCAGAGTAGGAGGAAGGACCTTCACTTGCCACAACTGTGAGGACACATGGTGGCAAGAGACTACTGCAGCAAACCCAGTGGAGAAGGAACGACATCGGCAAACTTCATGGAGACTCCTAAGGAAGTGGAGTTACATCATCTTTTCTGAGAGAGAGAGAGAGAGAGAGACCCCACAACCCAATGTAACTTGCCCCAATAGAGTAAAACCACCTCTGAGCCACCGATGATGTAGGCCATGTGGTAAATGTATGTGTGAGCACTTTAGTCAAGGTCACGGGCACTTGTAGTAGCGTTGGACGCATAGAGACCCCACCTCTGAGCCACCAATGATGTAGGCCATGTGGTAGATGTATGTGTGAGCACTTTAGTCAAGGTCATGGGCACTTGTAGTAGCGTTGGACGCATAGAGAGAGAGTGTGTGTCAAGGACTATGAGTTTAGGGACTTGAGGCACTGGGTTGCGGACTACCAAGTAAGAGGGAAACTTGGTATAGGGTCCAGGTGTGCTAGGATTATTCACTTGAGGGGAGGTGTTGAAATATACAAGTGAATAGGGTGTGTACGGGAAGAAGCCCTTAGCAAGAGGCTGTAAAAGAGAATCTATAAATAAGAGAGAAGCTGTGAAAAGGTGAGAGGTATCTACTGGGAGAGAATAAAGGGTATCATGAGAAGATTTAGGATGTGTGGAGATATTCTGGGAAAAGTCAAGAGGTGGAGAGAATCAAGCAAAAGAGGTGGAGTGAATCAAGGAGAGATCAGTGGGATTAGATGCTTGGATGTAAACTCTATAAATTGAGGCATTGGCCTAATGAGAATGTGCTAGTTTTTGATTATCCATGCCTACATTAAGCTATTAGTTAATTGCTCACTAATCTTATCTTAATCATCATCTAATCTTATTGTAATCATCATCTAATCTCTTTGTTAATGATGTTGATTCTTACATTTGATTCACCATAGCTCATCACACTGCTGCAAATTTAACACATGAGAGCGTCCACCCATACATAATGTGGCCAACACTCTCATCTCATTGCGTCGATCTAGTTGGTGTTCTGGTAGTAGCCCTCTCCCCAATGCAAATCAGCATCTTTACATGGTGCGGGAAGGGAAGGTCATTCTTGATGATGATGTAGGTCACGAGATGCGGAGTCGTGTGAGAAAGCTATGTGGCATAGTGTTTGCCCATCACACTCTAACCAAATTCCTCCACCTCTAATCAAAGAAGAAAACAAGAATCTGTAATCAAATCAAGAACAAGTTCAAGCCTTCCCCAGGTAGCACGGAAGTACCTAACAAGCGGATCTACGATCTCATGAGAGATTGTATGAAACACAAGAGGTCAGATGTCACCCAAGCGGTGAAAATGGGGGGAGAAAAAGCCTTGGTTCTGCGACCAAGAGAGATGGGACGAGGAGGTGAGAAAGCACTCTGAAAACCCTCGACAATATGCGCAACAAGAGGAGGAAGAAGCCGCAAGGCGACTAGCGAGTGTGGGGAGCTCGCTCGGGAGCAGTGGTGGATGGGACTCATTTTATGAGTATTTTGTAAGTATCCACACTTTCTGTAGCCTCTCGTTTGTATGTCAACTAGTGTATAGTTAAATGTTTTTATTTATGTTTTGTTTTCATGTATGCAAGAGAGGGTGGTTGGATGCGAGGCTACTGCGAGCTAGAGGAGCGTTATGCATTCAAGTATGGCACTTATACCTTGCTTGAGTGCATTGAGCGAGACGATGGAAATGTAGATTGGGCAGATATGGTTTCGGTAAGTGCTTCGTACCATATCCCAATTTTGAGGTTTCGGTAAGTTTGTATATGCTATTGGGTATTGCATTATTTTTTGCAGAGAGCAATACCTGAGCCTTCTCGTTCAGCCTAGCTTGCAGACTTTAGCTTGCATGTTATGCACATTTTTGGAATTGTATAGATCTTTTTTGCACCCCTTTTGGGCATGTATAGTTTGCTCGCGTGTGCGGCAATGTTTTTGTATACAACATTTATTATATAAGGATTAATATCCAGCGATTTGTATCAATGTATCTTTGTGGTTTGATATCCAATAATGAAACTTGATTTTGTATCCATGTATCTTTGTTTGCCTTAATTTTTTAAGTTTGTGTAAAACTTTAGTTGAGTACAAATGCAATAAAGTCTTTACATATTTGGCATAATGGTGCATCCAGGTACAGAGCTATACCTGGATGCACCATTATGCCAAAAAAAAACCTGTATCCATCAAAAAAGCGTCAAAATGGGACTCAAAAATTGCCTGTGTCCATCATAATTTAGGTCAAAAATTGCATGTGTCCGTCAGATTAAACGTCGCTAAAAGCATCAGAAATATTTTTATTTCTGACGTTTTCTCCAATGTTTATTTTGACGTGTATCGTGACATCTTTTTCGATGCTCATTTCGACGATTTTATAGCGATGTTATTTCCTACGCGCATATAGACGATTGTAATTTTTACAAGTAATTCTTTTTCGTTGTAACATAGCTATATGCCAAATTTAAGATATCGACGCCTCGAGCACAGTCATCATCATAAGAATCTTTGTGATTATTAAAATAACTGGAGAAACAATCACAATATGTTGTTCAAGGCACCAATGCAAGGCTATCATAGATTATGGTATCATAAGTTAACATTCACATATGTTATTCGAGGCCATGAGGTGCAAGGGGGAACAATCTCAACAAAGGCACTACTGGTATTCAAAAAGGTAGTCGCTTTGAGTTTGGGTTGTATGATGCTATCTCAAGTAATCAAACATTCATAATTAAGAATCCTTAACACTCATCACCCACGCTTCTTCATTCCCATGGTATTCATAAAGACAATTGCTTTGAGTTTGGCTGCATGATGCTATCTCAAGTAATCAAACATGCCCATGGTATTCATAAAGACAATTGCTTTGAGTTTGGCTGCATGATGCTATCTCAAGTAATCAAACATTCACAATTAAGAATCCTTAACACTCCTCACCCACACTTCTTCATTCCTATGCTAATATTTAACACTCCTCACCCCCACTTCTTTGTTCCCATGACTATGATGCTAGCTAGCATTATAGACATGACAATGTGCCATTTATGAAAAGGTGTTAAAAATTTCAATGAAAAAAAATTAAAAAGTTGAATTATTAGGATAAGATCTTGCTAATCCCATGCTAATCCTTAACACTCCTCACCCACACTTCTTTGTTCCCATGACTATGATACTAGCTAGCATTATAGACACGACAAGTGTGCCATTTTATGAAAAGGTGTAAAAAAATCCAAAGAAAAAATTAAAAAGTTGAATTATTCTATATAGGAAATGTAGAAAAAAAACATGGCAATGGACACAAATAAGTTAAAAATCCAATGCCTTTACATATTACAAGACAAGGAAAAATCTCGTAACACATTCTGATTCAACAAGGTTAAAATTTGAGTTTGGTTGCATGAGTAATCGAACATTCATAATTACAAATCCTTGACACCCCTCACCTAGACTTCTTCATTCCCATGCTAACTAGCATCACAGACATGACAAGTGTGCCATTTTGTGAAAAAGGCGTTAAAAAATCAAAAGGAAAATTTAAAAAGCTTAGTCATTATGATAACATTTGATTTGAGTTCATCCTTATTGCATTGTTCTATATAAGAGATTTAGGAAAAAAACATGGCAATAGAAATAAGTAAAAAATCCAATGCCTTTATGTATCATAAGACAAGGAAAAATCTCATATTGGTGGTTGGTCAAAATGGCTCTTTAACATGTTCAAGAATAAGGCCAAAGTAATGAAGCATACATGCATAAAGTTGCACACCTCACAAACAAAGCAAATACAGTTGGCTAATATTGTGGGTGAGAAGCTTGCAATCCACTCAATGCATTCAACAATTTTAAGGAGCGACACGATTTCATGGATATGATGTAGCACTCATTTGGCAATAAAGTTGGATCCTAGGATCTCTAGATATGCAAATGATAACTGATAGTATAAAATAAGAACAAACGCCATGTAAGCACAAATAACATGCTCAGTTCTAGTAGAAACTTGTTAGAGGCCTTATAATATTGACCCAGCTAGGTGCCACATACATTGAGATAGACACATCACAGAAGACGTACATACTTAACAACTCATGTGGATAAAAATACAAGGGGTATTTTAACATATGCTATAAAATTGATACATTATGACTGCAACATGTTTGTTGACCTCCTTGTACAAACTGAGCAAGACGAAGTAAAGAGTTCATGGATGTGTTCAACCATGTACACGATACATCTTGTCTAGTAATAACAGTAAGAAAATCACATGAACACCCAAAAAGGATCTATTCAAATAGTGCTTCAAAAATAGAAAACCATGATTTGTTTCTTCAAAATAGTTAGTTTCACCATTTCCTAACCAACCTAACCATGTACTAATAAAGAAATAATATGATGCAGAGAAGCCACTACAAATTGAACTCTATAAGGGAATTTAGGAACCTCCACTCCCACAGGGATACAAGAAGCAAACACATAGTTTATAACATCTCCCATATTGCAAAGCAGAAGAAAATACACATGGCACATGACATACTTGACAAAGAGAATCACAAAGCATGATAACTCATTCGCAAATAAAAAATCAACGACATAAAAAAATAAAGCCCTTTCGTGGCAATTTCCAAGTCACAATTTTGGAGACAATAGATAACATGGACAAGGCAAGAACACTTAAACATAGCTATATACAGATACAAGACTATAGGGCTAGGATACACAACACACTTGATGGACCCCATGAAGAGTAGAAAATATTACTTCTTGAAGTGAAAAAAATTAAGAGTAGATTAACATTTTGTAGTTGAACAATCTTAGGGAAATAATCATTCTTTTAGTATGTTCTCATTATCAATAGTTTCTCTGGCTACTACCATGAGAGACATAAAAGAGAATTTGAATACAAGACTAAAAGATTTATTGTCTTTGCTTCCATTGAGATAAAAAATATATTCTATAGCGTTGTGTGATTGTGCAACTATGGATCAAATAAAAAAGACTAGAGTGCACCTAGCTCGTGATGTTTACTTTGAATATACACGAGAACTTACTACCCTAGCTATAGCATTCTAGTTCTATATTTTTTAGAATCAACATGATCTTTACAAAAAAATCACATGAGTGACTACGAATCAAATAAAAAATACTAGAGTACATCTAGGTGGTAATGTACATTTTGAAAATACGCAAAAAATTACTGCCCTAGTTAGCTAGCATTCTAGTTCTATATCTGTTAGAATCAACACGATCTTTATAAAACAATGAGAATCAACCTTAAGCAAGGGTAAGGTTTAAAAAGAAATTGTAACTAAGCCTTATAGTCAAACAAAAATAAATCACCTTAATCAAAGGTAAGGTTTAAAAAGAAATCATAACTAAGCCTTATATTCGAACAAAAATAAATCACTCCTTTTTTTTTCAGGAGGGTGCATTTGTGCGTGCTGTGTGTGCGCTACCGTTCGTCGTGTAGCCCTTAGGTATTGAACCCGGGTCCTTATTGTGGAACCCAACGGCTCTACCAGTTTAGTTACATGCCCGTCAGTTAAAAAATAAATCACTCGTAATCCTATTCTAAATCCAACATTGGTTTATGTTCATTTTTAAACTATGATTTCTTTTGTTCCAAGGTTTACTCTCGACAGTTTAATTAATTAATCAAAAATGAAATTTGGGACCCATATATTTATTCTACTACCCCTATTCAATCTTTTGGACTAATTAATTAATAGTATTGAGGCAGCCCCGTTTCTCTCTACGCTTCCTCGCACCCTCCCTCCCTCTCTCCACGTTTCTGTCTGCTTTGCCCCACACTCTCCCTCGCTCTCTGCTTAGCCCCACACTCTCCCTCACTCTCTTAGCCCCACACCCTCCCTCGCTCTCTGCTTAGCCCCACACTGTGCCTTGCTCTTTGCTTAGCCCCACACCCTCCCTCGCTCTCTACACACAGCCCCACACCTTCCCTCGCTCCCCCCCATGGCCCCTCTATTCTTTCTCTCCTCGTTCGTGCAAGCTGTCTAGAAGATTGAGAAGAACAAAAGAAAAAGAAAATAAAATCATTTGCAAGAATCCTCTAAAAGCGTCCTTTTGTCTAAAGTCCCATCATTTTTTTAAAAATCTTTTATCTAAGGTCCTTTGCCCATTCACTTTGCTCCTTTGTAACTAATTAATTAATAGCAAACCAGCATTTTGGTGCGCATTTTGGTGCCATATCATATTTAGGGGGCCAAAATGTGTGAAAAAGGAAGTGAAGGAGACGGCGGGCACGAGAAGGTGTTTGAATAGGACTGTGTCAAGTCAATAGGATGCGTCTATGGCTCCTTTAGCAGGAGGCAGCCGAGTGGTGGCCCTCTACCAAGCCCTCACGTCTGCAGCATCCCCCTTTCTCCTGCTGCACCTCTTCTGGAGACGCCGCCGCGGTCTGGAGCATGTCCTGCATTGGCCCGAGAGGCTCGGCCGCGCTTCCCTACCCCGCCCCCCCGGCCCCCTCCTCTGGTTCCATGCCGTCTCTGTAGGTAAGTTCTCACATCAATTTTCATTCCCCATCCATATCTGAACATGGTTACTAATGCAAACACATACATCAAGCCATCACCACATGGCTGAATAAGGACAAGGGGCAGTGATGCATGCCATTAGAGTATGCATAGACAATACATTTGTCGCACATTCAATTCTTGCTACAGGACTACAGTCAGTGATGCATGTCATGCTGCTGTGCCTTTACTACCATGCTGTGGAGCATGCCCAGAGAGCCTTCTCATTCTCTCCAGCTGTTGAAAGCCGTCTCATTAATCTGCATATCCTATCACATCCTGCTTCATTTATACATGCCTCAGTAAGGTTATGCAGTGGCGGTCACATACATGAAGTCATTGCAACCTTCCCTAAAGCGTTGCTGCAACGACTATACCGTATACCCTATCTCACCCTGCATTTTCTCAAGACATCCAGGCACACAATCTGAAGGCAGGCACTCACATTCTGTCAGTAGCACATGGATGATGTATAAGGATAAAGGTAGTGATGCATGTCTTTAATGTACCTTGAAGGACATAGACAATACATTTTGAATCCTTACCAAATTTCTGTGCCTGTAATTACAGTATCTAGAAGAACATGGACAACAGACTTATTACATCACAATGTGGAAGGACACATGGAGCGATTTAAAGAATCATTTTTTTTGGAAGGACACTGAAACCGGCCCCCGGTAGAAACCAAAGTGTGGTAGACTAGCAATCACCCAAACACAGTTGTAGTCCAGCAAATAAGATAGACAAAAGGGAGCTAGAGTGTTCCTACACAAAAAGAACAACGACACCTCTTGGCCCCAAAGCTTGGCGCCCCTTTCGGTATTTCTTTATTCATATTCAATGGAAGAGTTTAACTGAATACATCATGGCCATTCATGGCTTATACATATGCATGTCCAAACTGCAAGTCCTCTGGACCTCTTAGCATAGAGGTTTCACACAGCCCTGTGCCCCAAAACACCACACTGTTACACCTCTAATCAGCCAAGATAGTACATCCACGAGGCCTTGAATACGCATCTAACTGGCGCATGCACATAGCCAAAAACACAACCATACATCAGTTCGTATTCTCTTCCAAAAACATACTAAGTTTGCTCATGTTTCTGCTCTCTTAGGTTGCAAATCCCTCCTCTCACAAGGGACCAAGAGAAGCACTCCCGAGCAGCCCATGAGCCGGAGAAAGAAGAGCTTTAACAACCTGTGTGCGTCTGACACCGCCCACAAGCCTGTAAAAAGGAGAGAGAGAATAGTAGCTGGTTGTCTTTGGCCAGCAACACTCCTCCTCCTTGTTTCTCCTGCAACCTGCCACCCTCCACGAGAGAGAGAAAGACAGTCCTATCAGCTTGCAGTCCTGGCCACGTGCAGTCCAAAACTGTCTTCTCTGCAGCCCAGCCAGTCGCCTAGAGAGAGAAGGAAAACGTGTAGTTGTAGCCCCTGTGCGCCAGCCTGTTGCAAGGAGGAAAAACACCTTCTGTGCAGCCCCTATGCACCGCTTGCCTAACTAACACACAATCCAACCTTGCTCTCTGTCCATTGTGCGTTTTTGTTGCAGCCAGCCGCATGTGCACAAGTCAAGACCAAGCAAGCGTTGCTGCTCGAGTGTGTGCTTAGAGAGAGAAAAACTAGCCAGCGTTGTTGCTTGAATAGCCCGCCTGCTTTTCCACAATCCCTAGCACCTACGTGTAACTCTAGTCCAGTCGCCAGCCCCTCTAAAAGAGAAAAGCACACCTCTTTGCTGAAGCCACCTGTGTGCCAACCTTCTCCCCACGATCAGCCTTCTCCACGTGTAGCTGTAGCTGTTTTTTTTTCCCCAAAGAAAAAGAGTTCTCGAAAAATAACGTGGAGCCACCCAAAAGGGCCACGATTCTCTGAAAAGAGTGTTCTTTTGTTTTAAAGGTTTTAAAAACCTTTGTCCCCTCCAAACATTTGTCCCTACATGGGATTATGTAAAAAGGACCTTATTAATTCCTAATGTCACCCTTGTCCCAAGTGTGAACATTAAAAATATGTCTTGCACACCGACCACCATGCTCACACATATGTTGCACAAATTTACAGGGTCGTGACATATCCCCCTCTTGAAAAATGGCAAGCGTCCTCGATTGCATTCTGGTAGACAACAAGACATCCAAAGAGGAACCACACTGATAACGAAGGCTACCCATACAACAAGATATCAACCATGTGATCCAATTGAAAGTGAAAAGTACAATATGGCAAGATCAGCGTCCCAATCTCTCTGAGCCATGCATATGTAGCAACAGTCACTGCAAGCCAATGGTGTAGTAATAGTCCAAGTTGAATACCATTGGGAACCATACATAACCACAACATCCAATGTGACTAGTACACATATATCATAGAAGTCCCATAAGCAGATGTACTGTCAGTTGTCAGTACCTTCGGGTGAGACAAAAGCTGCACCAAGCGACCTCTAGATAACATTCGAGCCTGTTTGTATCAAGGGAACGGAGGTGCTACCCCCCTCTTGAGGATCAGGCAATGCTCCAGACCTATGCTCTGCTAAACCTGAATGAGCCGTAGCAAGAGTCGGCTCCAAAGACATCAAGATATAGCTGCAATACCTGAGGTGAATTTGCTAAGTCACCCTCCTCTATCCACTTCGCATCCATCGTCGGTGAATAGTTCTTGAACTTCACAAGATAGCGACAGGAAACTTTACCTCGTACCTTTCTTTCCTTATGTGCCAGTATTTGCTCGGGAATAAGAACCTCATCAAGTTCTTCCACTTCCGACTGAGCCTCATCCGATACATCCTCAGGCACATCTCCTCGGAAAGGTCTAAGAAGACTCACATGAAATGCATTGTGAATCCTCCAGTGATCTGGTAGCTTCAAACGATAGGCCTCACCGATCTTTTCCGATACCTGAAAAGGTCCATAGTAGCGCGTGCTCAACTTAGGGAATAAGCGCTGTTTACCCTTCATCTTCTTGAGCCTGGCTTTCTCAAAACGTAAAAGAATCTCGTCACTCAATGCAAACTCTAATGCACGCCTGTGACGGTCTGCTGCCTTCTTTTGCTTTTGTTGAGTTCTTTGGAGTGCCAACTTAACTCTCCTATAAGCTTCATCCATGTTCTCTACATACTGGTCAGCCTGAAAAATCTTATCCTTTGTGTGCAAAATGGGTGGTACCTTCTTCCCTCCTTCCACAATCTCAAAAGACGCCTTGCTCGTCGAGGTATGGACGGTGTTGTTATAAGCGATCTCCACCAAAGGAAGATACTTTTCCCATTGTTGCTTGTGCTCTGACACATAGCACTTGAGAAGATCTAACACTGTGGAATTGGCCTCTTCCAACTGCCTATCTGTCTATGGATGAAATGATGATGAAAACTTGAGAGTTGTATCCATGTTGTCAAAAAGCCCTCTCCAAAATAAACTTGTCATCCGTGGATCACGGTTACTAATGATAGACGAAGGCATGACATGATACTTAAAGATGTTCGCCATGAACAACTTCACCATGTGATCTACTTTGATCTTCTTACGCACGGGAATGAAATGAGCCTGCTTACTGAACCTACATATGATAGTCCAAATGCCATCATTGCCCGTTTGTGTCCACGGAGGATCAAATATAAAATCCATGGCAATGCTCTCCCATGGTCTATCTGGAATAGGTAAAGGCTTAAGTAACCCTGGTGTCTTTTGACGGTCAAACTTCACCTTCTGACATACGATGCATTGCCTAACAAAAGCATCAACATCCTTCTCAAGGTTGGCCAATGAAAGAAAGCCTCAACTGCCTTTACCGTGGCGTCAATGCCCCTATGACCTGCATACGGTGGAGCATGACTTTCAATTATAACCTTGAGCCGTAACTACCTAACACACAATCTACCATGCATCAACAAAAACCCATCCCTGAGAGTATAATGATCATGTCGTTGACCCTCAGACATCTGATCATAGACCTTGCCAAAATCCTCATCTTGTGCATCCTGCTCTTTCATCTCATCAAGCTCATGATGATAAGCAAGTGAAACTGTCGAGACCTGTGGCTTGTGTGACAAAGCATCTGCCACAACATTCTTTTTGGCTTTCACATGTACGATCTGGAAGTGGAACATAGACAAAAAGTTGGTCCATCTCATATGCTTCTCAGAAAGCTTAGTTTGCTTGAGGAAATAATGCAAAGTCTGATGATCTGTCTGCACAGTGAAATCAGCCCCAAGCAAATAGTGTTTCCAAGTAGAAAGAGCATGAATTACAGCCAACATCTCTCTCATAGACCTGTAAATGCTTCTCGGCATTCTGCAATATACAACTCTCATAAGCTATCACATGTCCTTCCTGCATGAGAACTGGGCCAATGTTGTTCCCACATGCATCACACTGGACAACAAAAGCCTTTCGGAGATCTCGTAGTACCAATACGGGATCCGAAGTAAGCTTTTCTTTAAGCTTCTTAAAGGCTGTAATTTCTTGATCAGTCCATTGAAACGCAGTTCCCTTCTTTGTCAATGCAATCTTAGCAAAATACCGTATGTACTGCATGTAATAGGAACACAATCCTAAAAAGCTGCATACATTATGCATGGTTCTCAAATTTGGCCAATTGAGAATTGCTTCTACTTTTTAAGGATCCATACGGACTCCATCTTTAGACACGATGTGTTCCAAGAAGTGTATTTCTTCCAAGAAGAACTCACTCTTCTTGCCATTTATGACCAACCTATGCTTCCAAAGTTCTTCAAACACTGTGGCCAAATGCTCCCTATGCTCCTCCTCTAAGCAGGAATGCACAATCATGTCATCAAAGAATGTGTCCACAAACGCTCGATGAGGCCAGAAAATCCTGTCCATCATCCTGTTAAAGGTGGCGGGAGCATTTGTCAAGCCAAGGGGCATGACCAAGAACTCATATAGCCCAAAGGTGGTGCGAAATGCTGTCTTATGTACATCCTCGGGTCTAATGTGTATCTGGTGATACCCCGCTTTTCAAGTCTATCAGACTGAAGACTGTGGAGTCCTGTAAACGATCCAAAATGCTGTCGATTCTCGGAATAGGGAATCGATTCTTGATGGTATTCTTGTTTAGCGCTTTGTAATCTATGCACATGCGCCAAGAATCATCTTTCTTTTGCACTAAGAGCACTGGTGAGCAAAAGGGTGATGAGCTTGGCTGAATCAGTCCCTTTTTCAACAACTCCTGTACCTAGCTCATAATTTCCTCTTGTTGGGCTGCACTAACACAATACAGTGGTCTATTTGGTGGGGTACTCCCCGGAATAAGATCAATTGCATGATCTTTTGGCCTTTCCGGAGGAAGCTTTCTTGACAATGACTGGGAAAAGCAATCTTGGTACTCACGTAGGAAATCGGTCCTGTCTTTATATGTCATGTGCATCCCGCACTTGGATGCCACGTAGACATACCTGTACAGAAGATGCAGGACCTGAGATGGTGAACTGGTCCCATGTGAGCCCAGTCCGGGACGAGTCAACCAGGGAACCATCTCAGTCGTCCGAGGTTAGGTGTGCATTGTCCTGCATAGGAGTCCAAGGTCAGGTGTGCACTGTCAACAGTCATGCACATGAAACAGTGCCAGTCTCCACGGTGAGTCTCCCTCTGGAATGATGTCAGTGATTCTGTGTATCTGATTCATGTGCACTGTCCTGCACATGAAATAGTGCCAGTCTCCGCGGTGAGTCTCCCTCTGGAATGATGTCAGTGATTATGTGTATCTGGTATGGTACCAGATGCCAGATCATTGTCCAGTTTGTTAGGGTTTGCTTTTAGAACAAGGGGCCAGCCCATAGGGCTACCCCAAGTCTTAGTGTGGGCATGGGGATGATGTGAAACCACCCCCATGAGGGCCAAGAAGGCCCTAGCTGAACCCACCAGCCATGGAGGGGCTGTAGGACAGCCCCAGGGGCAGGCTGGGGGTAGCCGACTGGTTATCCAGCCCTAGGAGGGGTGTAGAGCAAGTATGGGGCAGCCCATACAAGTTGCCCAGCCCCAGGGGACTTGCAAAATCAGTGCCCAGCATCTTGGAACTCAGGCGCCTAGTGCCAGCCAGCCAAATCAGAGATGCGCTGCATTTTTACTGATTTTTCCAGCATTTAATGCTGATTTATCAGTCGTGGGACAAATTGTTGCTGGCCGCTTGAAGGACTGCAAGTCAAGGGCAGAGTTTTCTCAGCCAAGAAGGGTCAAGATTTTTGTATTTTCTTTTCAGATTTACATCATTCTAATAAAGCAAATACACCATCCATGGTGGGGGCCCTACAGAGGGTATTTGGGACCCCCAATACTGTGTCCTCTCTATCTCTCCCTCTCTCTCTCTCTCTATATATATATATATTTTGCACATCTTCATTCAGTTTGTGCGTTAATTCCGTCGCGAAAAGGGTGAGCATTGAAGTTACCGATCTTCTCCGAAGCTTCCGCATGTTACAGTGGTATCAGAGCCTCTACTTCAAGTGCAAAGATTCAGCAAAGAAACCAAAATTTTTTCTCGCTCGTGTGGTTGGTTTTCAGACGCCGGTGGACTACCCCTTTCGGAGTGACTCTTGTCCCTCAAAGGACGGTTGGTTTTCAGCCTCCGGAAGCCTCCCACGCAGATAGTGGATGGTCAGATTACGCTCCGGAAAGGAAGTGCGTTTTCTTGCTATGGCGAGCTTCGACGACGAGAGAGACCAAGAACCATGGGACCAGAGTACACCAGGCAGCCCAGCTGGGGCACCAGGCTTGAGTGTTACAGATAAGTTCCAGCAGATGATGCGAGCAATCGCAGACCAGACAACCAAGTTGGACGAGCAGCAAGGCGCAGATCTTGGCTCTGGAAGAGCGTACCCGTTCTTCAGCGTCGCGTTTTCCATCTCCTCCTCCCTCTCTTTCCGTATCCCAGTTTCTAGGTCCTCGTCACAAGGACCCTCTCGCGGGGTCACGACCACAGCCGAGCTCTTTGCTTGAGTTGCAGATGCGTGCATTGGAGATCCGACAACGTGAAGACGAAGCCATGCGATGCGTGGAGCATGAACGTTACCTAGCAGCTTTGGACGCCAGATTGACACCGGTAGCGCCCTTGAATCATTTTCCCAAGAAAATGAATTTCAGTAATATAATGGTAAACTCGATCCCACAACTCTCTATTCATGGTTGCATTAGTTTGAAGCTTACTTTGCCGCAGTTAGAAAAGCAAATACTGACAGAGTGATCTTAGCCAGTTGGTACTTGGAAGGTGAGGCCATTCCTTGGTGGACTCAGTGGGCTCATGCCCACACCAGATTAGGTATGGCAGCTTATGTGTGGGACGAGTTTGTCCGCGACCTTAAGCAGCGGTTCTACCGCCCCACTACCTTGAGTGACTCGAAGACGAGTTCAGGGGAGCGCGTCAAAATGCGCAACGAGTCCTTCAGTTTGCCAATAGAATTTCGACCTTGTGTTTGCAATTAGGCTTATCTGATTCGGACAAGAAAGGGCAGTTTTTGTTTGCAGGAGCACTCTAGCTCTCCCTGTTTATTTTCCTTTTCCAGGTCCCCATGGGTGTTGAAGTGTTTTGTGTGCGAGTGTTTGTTTCACCGCCCGTCAAGTTTCTAAAGGCCGGTTTCAGCTGCCCGAAAAGGAACTCTGTGGGTTTGCACAGAAGTGTTCTGCATGTTAGAAAACTGTCCAAAAGTAGGATCCTGTGGAAAGGCACCACTGTTGCCCTGAGGTGGGTTCCTAGAACGCACCTTCTTCTTCTTCTTCTTAGGCTCAGAAGGGGCCCTCATAAATTTAGCAAACTTCTCACTTTGCGTGAGCTGCATGAGCACATCCACTGCCCTTGCCAAATGGGCTTTGAATTGGGCATCCTCTTCCTCTTTACTTGGCATATCTTTTGGCTGCGTTACATCCTCATAACGTGCATCTCCTGCAGCCTGTTCTTTTAGATTCAGTCCTCTCAGGAGTGGTCTCCTGCTCTTCCTCATCATCATAGTCTCCTCATAGTCAGACATCTTACTGAAATTTTCAGCAATGACTTCCCTTGAGACAATCACGAGCTCACCCCCCTGGGAAAGTTGGTGATGGTGCAACGGAACCTTGAAATCGGCCTCTGGTAGAAACCAAAGTGCGGTAGACTAGTAGTCACCCAAACACATTTGTAGTCCAGCAAATAAGACAGACAAAAGGGAGCTAGAGTGCTCCTACACAAAAAGAACAACGACACCTGTTGGCCCCAAAGCTTGGCGCCCCTTTCGGTATTTCTTTATTCACATTCAATGGAAGAGTTTAACCGAATACATCATGGCCATTCATGGCTTATACATATGCACGTCCAAACTGCTAGTCCTCTGGACCTCTTAGCATAGAGGTTTCACATAGCCATGTGCCCCAAAACACCACACTGTTATTCACCTCTAATCAGCCAAGATAGTACATCCACGAGGCTTCGAATATGCATCTAACTGGCCCATAGCCAAAAACACAGCCATACATCAGTTCGTAATCTCTTCCAAAAACATACTAAGTTTGCTCCTGTTTCTACCCTCTTGGGCTGCAAATCCGTCCTCTCACAAGGGACCAAGAGAAGCACTCCTGAGCAGCCCACGAGCGGGAGAAAGAAGAGCTTTAACCTGTGTGCGTCTGACACCGCGCACAAGCCTGTAAAAAGAAGGAGAGAGAGAATAGTAGCTGGCTGTCTCTGTCCAGCAACACTCCTCCCTGTTTCTCCTGCAACTTGCCACCCTCCATGAGAGAGAGAGTAAGAGAGAAAGACAGTCTTATCAGCCTGCAGTCCTGGCCACGTGCAGTCCAAAATTGTCTTCTCTGCGGCCCAGCCAGTTGCCTAGAGAGAGAAGGAAAACGTGCAGCAGCTGTAGCCCCTGTGCGCCAGCCTGTTGCAAGGAGGAAAAACACCTGCTGTGCAGCCCCTGTGCACCGCCTGCCTAACCAATGTACAGTCCAGCCCTGCTCTCTGTCCACTGTGCGTTTCTGCTGCAGCCACCTGTGAACAAGTAAAGACCAAGCAAGTGTTGCTGCCCGACTGTGTGCTTAGAGAGAGAAAAACCAGTCAGCGTTGCTGCTCGACTAGCCCGCCTGCTTTTCCACAATCCCCAGCACCTGCGTGTAACTCTAGTCCAGACACCTCTTTGCTGCAGCCGCCTGTGTGCCAACCTTCTCCCCACGATCAGCCTTCTCCATGTGTAGCTGCAGCCGTTTTTTTTTCCCAAAGAAATCCCACTTGCTTCCCAACGTCATGATTTATGGTGTTGAGTCCAGATTCCTGATTTAAGCTTTTACTGGTGTTTGCACTATATATTGCATATTTTTGGGGCCATTTTTTCATCTTATTTAAAATGTTTAGTTTTTGCTAATCTAGGTGTGACCCCAGTTAAAACAGTACTTTCTTCTTTTTATGAGACGTTTCTATTCTTTATGAAGCATATGAAATGTGTTTCATATGGAATGTTACCAAAATGCTTGGTAACTATGTTCCAAACTTAGGCTGGTGTATTCATCATTTTGCTAGCCATCAACAAGGCATGGTTGGTGTCAAGAAAAACATGCTGACCACAGCAAGAGACCTCATCGTGTAAATAAATTTCTTTGCAGGGTTTCCATAAGATTGGAAAAGTAGTCTTGTAGATCATAGCCACGTTTAAAAAAAAAACGTGCATTGAATGATGAACAATTGTGGCTGACATGTGATCCCTGTTGGCCATAGGGGAAGCAATGGCAGCAATCCCAGTGATTAAGCATTGCATTTTGATGAGGCCTTCTCTCAATATTCTTCTCACGACTTCCACGGTGACATCCTAGTAAGTGCACATTTGTATCTTAAATCAGCATTTACTAGAGTAGATATCCTTGTTTTCTTGCAATTTTGTATTGGTATATCAGTTCGACTCTCAAGAGGGTGGGTAACCTCTGTGTTGCATTTGCAGTTTTGTTTTGCAGAAAATTCTTCCCTATGGAGTGCTTTGTCATGTGAGTTGTTTTATTTTTTCCTTTGTATATATTTGTAAAATGTATCATTTTATTTAGAGGACGATTAGCATCTTAGTGAGAGGTTTGGGGGATCTTTTATAATTTAAGCAAGGGGGATTTCTTTGTAAAAGCAATGGCTCATAAATTTTCTAGAATAAGAAATATCTCAAAAAGGTTATGAGAGGTGAAAGAAAGCTCTACAGCATTTACAAATAGTCTTAAATGCTCGAGTTATACACTTCACCCATGTAGTTGCTCTCTTAAGCTGCCTCTTCACCTGTAGCTCATAGCCAAGCTGACCATAGACACTAGAGCACATAGAGCTTGAGTAGAGAGCTGTTATGTTGCTAAACCACTTTCATACATAGAGTTGCTGCTGAAGAGAGTTTTTTAAACGAACTGAATTTATGGATGATTTCCATCCATGTGTGTCTAGGTGACATCAAAAGAGGAGTATTGTTTATTCAAAGGTTAGAATTCCTTGTAAAATGGGATTACAGAATTACTTCAGGAAGGCTCTAAGAAGGTGTCACAAGAGATGGACATCTATGTGGTATAGATGGCATATAGATGCCACTTTGAGGTGCCTTTCTATACCTTTATAAGCATGTATTCTCTTCTTGTTAGTACAAGAAGAGAATACATTTATAAGCATGTATTCTTTTCTTGTTAGTACAAGGGAGTGATAGCTTTGTGGAAGCTGTAATTGTCTATAAGCTTGAGAGCAATCTCTCTCTCATAGCTTTATCTACTCTTTGAGTTTAATTATGTGTGATTAGTTTGTTTTAGCCTTTCATTAGAGTGAGTTTAGGACGAGTGTTTTACTTAATTAATTTTTATTTGGAGTGTAACAGAGTGATGAAGATGCTTGCAAGCCATGCCAACGGTCTTGCACTTTGTGACCTTTTGTCTCGTCTTTTAGGCGCAAGGGCTAGGTTCTTTCCTTCTACCATGCACCTCTAGGATCGGCGACTATGTGGACATCAAGGTGAATGACACTGTGCACAAGGGCATGCCGCACAAGTTCTCCCACCACGGCCACATTTGTTAAATATTAATAGTGATTAATGTGGGAATAAACAAGTGCTGGTGGTTGAGTAAACTATCACTGAATGTAGGCCTTAAATAAAGCGGTTCCAATGTGTGTGAACAACCGCTAGTTTGTAAAAGTCTCTTGTGTGGGAACAACCTCTTAAAAGGCATATGTGGTGGCATCATATTTGACATATGTCACTGGTGGCATCATACTTAGCATATGTGGTGGAATCATATTTAGCATATGTGGTGGCATCACATCTAGCATATGCTTTAGATTATGTAATGAGGTCTCTCCTACAAAAAGGACCTACTTTACGGGAGGATTCTTACAGTGAGATGAAAAGGAGCGGTACTTCAAAGAGAACCGTTGTTTTTTCTGCCACCACACAGGACATGCCAAGAAGGATTGTACCAAATGGCAAGCGGAAAAAGGCAAACAACCATCCTCTACAGTGGCTACTGCCACAGCTGTACCACCCCCTCCACCCTCGCCCTCAACCACCAATGCTGTTCAACTTTTGCCCGCTTTGAATGTGGTACCCGCAGAGGTATTCGATGATAAGCACGAGGGTGGAGTTGAGGAGCGTCAGAAAGGTCTTATTCGAGCTTGTGCCATATGGCACAACGAAGGGGCAACAATTTGTTGTTCTCTTCGACATGGGCAGTTCAGAAGATGTCACCTCTTCATAGTTGGGGACCAAGATGAAATGTGCCCTTGTGCCGTATCATTTGGACGTGGATGGGTTCACTCGCGGCCTACGTACCCATATTTCCCAGAAAGCTCAACAGTTTGCCTTTATAGTTTAGAAGGCTCAGTTTTTGAGGGATTTCATCGTCTCGCCCCTTCTTGGGTGCGACATGATCCTTGGGATTAAGTGGTTTCGCTATACGCCCATTCTTGATCGGAGGCAGGACACCTTCATGATCGTCGAAGGTTTGCCTGTGCCGACTATCATTCGCGGGGATCGGAGCATTCAAGGTATTCCGCTTATTTCCCACCTTCAAGTCGGTAGAGCTATTAGAAAGGGAGTTGAGTGTACGATGATCTATATTCGCACATGGCAGATAGCAACATCCACGGTGACTCCATTAGAGCCATAGATGCGGGTCTCCTCCAGTAGTTTCAGAACATCATGTGGAGGGATGAACTTCCACCAAGACCTCCACCCTCTCGTCGTATTGAGTTGGTACCTGGAGCTGAGCCACCCAGTAAGTTTCCGTATCGTCTTTCCAAAGCGTCGGAAGCTGAGTTGGAGACGCAACTAGCATAGTTGCTTCGGTCTGGGTTCATCAGGCTTTCATCCTCTCCATTTGCTGCACTGATTCTTTTTGTGCAAAAGAAAGATAAGACCGCACGTCTCTGTGTGGATTACCAAGCCTTGAACAAGTTGACAATCAAGAACAAGTTTCCCATGCCAAGGATAGAGTACATCCTTGAAAGACTCAACAATGCTAAGTACTTCACCAAGATCGACCTCAAAAGTGGCTATCATCAAGTCATAATTTTCGAGGCCGATATCCCAAAGATGGCCTTTCGAATAGAACAAGGTCATTATGAGTTTGTGGTCATGCCCTTTGGTTTGACCAATGCACCAATAACATTCAACAAGATAATGTTTCGAGTCTTTGCCACTCATCGGTGTATGTCTTCATTTTTTTGGATGACATTCTTATTTTTTCTGCCACTGTAGAATAGCACGTGAAAGATGTTCAAAAGGTCTTGCAGCTTTTGTGAGACAACAAACTCTACATCAATTCAAAGAAGAGCATATTTGGAGTTCAAGAAGTCCAGTACCTGGTCTATGTGATCGGTTCCGACGGCATTCGCCTTGACCTTGAAAAGATAAAGGCGATGCTCAATTGGGACGTTCCAAAGATAGCCCAAGAGATATGTTTCTTCGTGGGCTTGTGCGAAGCATATAGCTCACATATGGATCGGTTTTCTAACCTTACAGCACCATTGACAAATTTGCTCAAAGAAGTGAAGACGAGAAGACAGAAAGTTTCAATCAGGTAAGGCTTTAGAAGCGTTCTTTGCTCTGCAAAAGGCGGCTTCCGAAGCACCAGTCCTTAAACTCACATCATGGGATGATCCCTTCGAGGTGATCATCGATGCCAGTAATCTCGCCATAGGAGCAATTTTGCAACAAGAAGGAAGACTTGTGGCATATTACAACAGAAAGTTAAATGATGCAGAAAAAATTATTTTGTCTATGACAAAGAGTTGCTAGGGGTTATCACAGCCTTGAGACGGTGGAAACCTTTTCTTCATGGAAGGGAATTTACTGTGAAGATGGACCACCAAGCCTTGAAGTGGTTGCAAACTATGCCAAGTGCCCAGTGGAGCGATAGACAGTACTGATGGGGTCTGTTGTTCCAACAGTTTGGCGGAATGATTGAGTATGTACTAGGTAAGAACTACCTTGTAGCAAGACGCTTTGAGTCGCAAAGGTAGTATTCAGACAGTACAGGAGTCCACTGTGTTGGAGATACAAGGAAAAGATTTAGACAATATGAAGACACAGTATATATGTAACATGCGGAAGTTTCGTGTTTGAATCGGTAACTTCAATGCTCAGAATTCAGCAATCTTTCACGACGAATATAACGCACACAACTGAAGTAGATGTGCATAAAAATAGAGAGAGAGAGAGAGAGAGAGGGAGAAGAGGACACAATATTGGGTCCCAAATACCTTCTATAGGGCCCCCACCACGAATGGTGTATTTGCTTTATTAGAATGATGTAAATCAGAAAATAAAGAGAGAATCTTGACTTGCAATGTTCACCTTGTTGGCTGTCCTGGCCCTTGGAAGCGCCAATCCCGTGTGAATAATGAGATGCTGGACTGAATACAGGGCTTGGGTATTTATACCCCTTCATGCATCCAGTCGGCCAGTTTACTGAATTTGGATGGCATAAAATCCTCACGACTTGCACAAGATCGCATTTAATGCTTTTAATTCCCAACATTTCACACCCAATACTGGGCGGGACCTTATGTGTATTCCTGCTGGGCTGTTGGCCGGCCTCTGCGGGCTTTCCCACACGTGGCCAACAAGCTGTCCAGGGCTTGTTGGGGCCCTGTCGGTTGCTTGTCCAAAGGCCCTAGGGCTGGTCGACAACCCCTCTAGCCCAAGCCAAGTCTAGTGGCATAGCCCGGGGCCTTGGGGGTGGTTCTACACCTCCCACAATAAGAGCTCTAGGCTCTTCCCTGGGGTAGCCCTATGGGTTGACCCCTTCTCTACATGCAAACCTACATGCCTACACAGATGCCTGGCACCTGGTTGCAGACCAGATACTTAGATCACCTGACATCATTCCAGAGGGAGAATCACAACATGGACTGGAACTACTTCATGTGCAGGACAATGCACACCTGACCTCGGACGCATAGAGTGGAACCTTGGCTGACTCGTCCCGGACTAGGCACACATGGGACCAGTTTCCACTCCAGGTCCTGCACCTTCTTGTTCAGATATGTCCACGACTCCACGTGGCATCCAAGTGCTGGATGCACGTGACATCTCCTTCTGCTTAACTTGATGGAAGCTGCATAGCCTCCAACTAGTCCGTCAATAAAGCCGGATGTCGTCGAAGAACTCTTTGTCAAGCCATACTGCTTCATGCGTCCCTCGGTCTTGAAACTTCATGAGGAACAGTCTTTGTCTTCGACCGGAGCCATGCTTGAAGCGGTGCAAAAGGATTTGTTCTAGAATCATCACTTCAGCTTCGTCAACTATATCTGGTTCCACTTTGTCTTTCACTTCTGAAGGGATTGGACCTGCATACGGTTTTAGCCAACTGGCATGGAACACATCATGCATAGTCTAGCTCGGAGGTAGCTTCAACTTCGTTGAAACCTCGTTAATCTTTCTCCCGATGGGAAAAGGTTTGATGCTCCTGAATGATAACTCTGGGCATTGCTTGCCTACTTGTTTCAACCTTTGCTTCATGATCCGAAGATAAACCCAATCTCTTTCTGAGAACTTCATATCCCTTCGGTCTTTGTTGGCTTGTCGAGTGGAGGCCTCTTGTGCTTTAGCCAACTTGTCTTTCACTGACTCCAAAATCTCCTTGTAAGTCCGTCGTTCTGTTCGCTTCAGGTACTGAAGACGAGGTTCTGGTCAATAGCGATTGGAATGGTCTTCCTAATGCTGCTTTATATGGAGTCTTGCCAATAGCTGAAGAAAAGGAATCATTCAAAACAGCTTGAACTAAAGACAAATATGATTCCCACTTACCTTGTTGATTGTGGACATAACACTTCAGCACATCAAAGGCCAACTGGTTGTAGATTTCTATCTGGCCATCAGTCTGTGGGTGAAATGCACTGGAAAAATTCAATTTAGTACCAAAGTTATCAAACAATGCCCTCCAAAAATGACTGGTAAACTTGGCATCTTGGTCTAACACTATGGTCCTACTACCTAGGGATCTCGCCAATCAGGTACCAATGCCGAATGAACTAATGGGCAACATCTTTGGCGGTCACATTGGCCCTGCATGGGATAAGCATAACAAATTTGCTAAATCTATCAACAATAGTCAAGCACCGAGTATTATGCTTATCCGGACTGGGAGGCAGATTCGTAACAAAATCCATCGAGACATCTTGGAAAGGTGTGTCGGGAATTAGTAAAGGTTGTAACAACCCTTATCTTCTTCCCACGAGGAGCCTTCACTTTTTGACAAATGTCACATTGTTGCACATGTGCAAACACATCTCGCCTCATTCTTGGCCAATAATATTGCCTTTCTAACTTCTTTAGAGTCGAATTCATGCCTCGATGACCACCTGTGATGGCGTCATGGGCATCATGGAGGAGAGCTGCCTTGAACAACTTCATGACATAAAGTCGGCCTTTGTAGAAAAGCCAACCATTGCATAACAAAAAGTGGCATGGTCTTGTGGTAGTCAATGCCTGTTCCCACTATGCACCGAATTCCTCGGAATCCGTGTACGTGTGCGTCATGTCATCTAGTCCCATACCAGTGAGGTCGAGTCTAGTGGTCTGAATCAAAGTCACTTGTCGGCGGCCACTAGGTTGGCCTTTCTTGGAAGTTACTCGATCAAACCACCAAAGTGCTGGAAGATCTAGCTCCAGCGGTGCTGACGGTCACTCTAGTAGTGTGCACTTGGCATTGTCTGGATCCATCGTAATGCTTGATGGTTGGTGCGAATGGCCATAAAGGAAATGTTTCCAATGTTTCAAGGCCTGAATGACTGATAGGAGGTCTTGATCGTAGACCGAGTAATTCTTTTCTGCGGACAGTAACTTACGAGAGATGTAAGCCATTGGATGGCCATTTTGTTGTAATAGACCTCCAATTGCGATGTTACTTGCATCGGTGATCACCTGGAATGGCTCGTCCCACGAGGTAAGGGCTAGACAAGGTGTTTCTGACAAAGCCACCTTGAGGTTCTTGAATGCCTCCAATGCCCGTGGAGTCATTCGAATCCGTTGCTTTCTAGTTGTGACACCCTTTAGCAGATCAGTGAGATCCGCCCGAGAGGTCAGAAAACTTGTCTATGTGGGTGGAGTATGCCTAGTATATACCCACAAAGGATCTGATGTCAAAAGCAGTATGTGGTACTTCCCAATTGACAATCTCAGCCACCTTGGGATCGTGTCATTGTTCGTGTGCGTTCTTTCATCTTCCTTAATTGCACACCCCAAGTGATCAATCACATCAAATACATGATGTTGGCCCGAGGAATTTGGAAGCACTTGGATTCTTTGTACAACAAGGTATCACCCATGAAGAGAATTTCCTTGGAAGTGCAGATGCGGGTGATGAATCCTGCAAAGTCTTCGACAATGCGAGAGCACATCAACAAACTCCAGGCTCTTTAGCAGGAGGTTCTTTAGGTTGGGAAGGAGATAGCTTTAGAGGATATGGCCATCACTTTGCTGTCTCATCTTACCCCTCAGTACTCAGCTTTCTATTCTTCTTTGATCACCAGTGGGAGGCTTAGTACCATTACACGGGAGGAGCTTGTGCCGATGGTTTTGGATGTCACTAGTTGGGAATTCTCTACGCTTCAGGACCTATGGATAGACTTCATTGTGTGGACATGACACTTCATAACAGGGGACTTATGTCTCCGTCAATGGTCATGCGGACTGGCACTTCATGGTAGGGGACTAATGTCTACACCAGGGGCCAATAGGCTGGACATGAGAGGTTGGGGATTTTGGTTCGTGCCCATGTCGAGATTACGGTATTCCGGTTGGCCTGGGGATGTAATATCTACGCTCGGAATGACCGTTTTTTACAAGCTAAATGAAAGGGAGTTTGTCCAATACATTCTTATGCATGGCATACTTGCATGTACGAAACTGTTTTTGTGTGCACTGTTTTACTACCTGCAAGACCTGTATGTGTAGTTAATGGGCAGGGGACGCCCGCCCGTGAACTGTGCGCGTGAATCTGTATTCTGACCTAGCTTGTGGGCTGTAGACAGGTGGTAGGTGTGCCTCTAAACTCTATGTTTCTTCATTTAAGAGTTATGGCCAAATTTGCTGTTTTGCAAGTCCACACCTCATTTGAGTGTGGGCGGATAAGTTATAAGTGACTTTCATTCACACTTCATTAAAGTATAGGCGGACAACTTATAAGTGGGTTTGGGCGCTTGGCCAAGGCTTGGCCACCCTCCCACTCTTGGGAGAGTTATGGACACTTGGAAAGTGGCCCAATGAAAATCTTTTGCCAGAATTGGACCAAGGCTTATCCTCTCTTCCTCTCTCGCATTAGATGGGCGCATATGTGAAACCCTAATTTTTGTAAAACCCTAATTTTCAAATTTTTTTCAACAAAAACAGGTTATTCAATCTTTACTTATGCTTATCTCTACATATGGTGCTGCTGAATTTTGAAACTCTAAATTTCAGAAACCCTAATTTTTGCAAAAAACCCAATTTCAGAGTCCTAGTGTTCTAGAAACCCTGAATTTAGCTAAAACCCTAATTTGCAGAAACCGTAATTTCAGCCGGGAGTACAATGGAGAATTCTTTCATCACTACTTCAACCTAAAGCTAGAAGGAGTCTGCATTTGTCAACCGTTTTTGGATAAGAGCTTCCTGTGTTCTCTAATCTACTCTACATCCGCGTTCTTGGCCATTATGGTCTCCTATGTCTCGGCCTGGCACACACATTTGCATTTGTATGGATGCTAGTAGAGCATAGCTGCTTGTGGTAAGACACTAGGGATTGGGAAGTGAGATTCTTCTTCGAAAGAAGCTGTGGATTCAACCTCTTCAAAGATACAACTTGTTTGAAGATGTTTTCATATGCATGGATGTCATTGGAAATCTGGCACGCATTGCCTATGAAGCTTGTATGTAATCTACCTTGGTAATACAATCAAGTTACAAGGAGGTTGGCCCTTTCCGGCCCTATTGCAGTGTCATTTAAAATTTCAGCATTGCTATCTCGTTTGGTTTTGTGCCATTTCATCTTGTTTAATAGTATTAATAGTTTAAGTGTGCGACAAGATTGTGCTCAGCCCTATTTGGGGTAATTTCAGTTTTGGACTAGGAAGAGCGGTTTAGGAACTCTCCACAAGGCGGAGGTTCTGAGCCTTTGATTGGCCAACGGTTGAAAGGCCGCAACAACAACAACAAGGCAAAGGGAAGTCTTTACTGACGAAGTCTTCTGAGAAGAAGTTCGACTCAGAGCGTGATGTTTTGAAGGCCGAACGGACATGTAACCATTGTGACCTGCATTCTGTGCAACCACACTTCCACTCACATCAGCCCCAACAGCTTCTTTTTCAGCAGCATACCAGCTGCTCATCTCATCAAAAACAACATCCCTGCTTACCCTCAACTCACGTGTAGCAGGGTTATAACATCTGTATCCCTTTTGCTCAAGGGAGTATCCAATAAACACACATTTTTCAGCTTTTGGATCCAGCTTAGTTCTCAGCTCATCTGGCACATGCACATATGCAATGCATCCAAAGACTTTCAGATGAGATAAATCTGGTTTTCTGCCAGTAAACCTCTCCTCTGGAGTTACATCATGTATGGCTGCAGTTGGAGTCCTGTTCATGATGTATACTGCTGTAGAAACAGCCTCAGCCCAATAGCAATGCGGCATATTCTTCTCTTCCATCAATGCTCGCGCAATCTCAGCAATGTGCCTGTTTTTCCGCTCAGCAACTCCATTTTGCTGCGGAGTGTATCTGCATGTGAACTGTCTCCGAATACCATTCTTTTTCAAAAAATCAGAGAACTCATTGGAGAAGTATTCTCCCCCTCCATCTGACCTTAGGCACTTGACATATTTTCCTGTTTGCTTTTCAACCAAAATTCTGAAATTCTGAAAGTGAGTGAACACCTCACTCTTCTCCTTCATGAAATATACCCACACTTTCCCTGTGTGGTCATCAATGAAAGTGACATAGTACCTGCAGCCTCCCATAGACACGGTCTTCGTAGGACCCCATACATCTGAATGCACAACATCTAGTGCATTTCTGCTCACATATCTGTTACGTGGAAACACATGCTTTGTTTGCTTCCCAAATTGGCATGCTTCACAGATTTTATGCATACCTTCCACTTTAAATTTTGGCAGCCCTGTCACAATTCCTTTTGTCTGCATAGACTTCAATCTCTGCACATTCACATGTCCAATTCTTTTATGCCATATGTCTGTGTCTGCAACAATTCCTGAATCATTTGCAAACATCGCAGCACTCATTTCAGGCATGTCTACATCCAACGTAAACATTCTGCCCACTCTGTTGCCTTTTGCAACCAACCTGCACTTGTCTTTGAAATCTTCAACATAACACCCATCAGGGTTAAACCGAACCTGCAAACCCTGCTCAATCATCTGGCCAACTGAAACCAGATTCTTTGTTATGTTCGGTACATGAAGTACATCTGCAAGGTACTTCACTTTGCCATCCTGCATAGACAATGGCACATCTCCAACGTGGGCAATTGGATGAGCAGTGTCATCCCCTGTTTCCACAAAACCTGGTCTTTCCGGGTTTTTCATCTCCTTGAACCACTCCCCATGACTCGTCATGTGCTTCGAAGCGCCTGAATCCACATACCATACATTATCTTTTTATGCTGCATCAACATTTTCAGACATGGCATTCACGACATGCTGCATAACAAACAACCTTTCATTATCCTCATTATTTCTGCTTGAGGATGCATAGTTGTTTTGCTGCACTTTCCCATTTTGCATGTCAGCCTGCTTCTTATAACATTCTGACTGCACATGTCCAGGCTTACCACAATAATAGCATTCACGTGCATCATTATATTGCCTTTGCCAATTTCCACGGCCTCTTTGACTCCCCCTGCCTCTGAATTTGCCTCTTCCACCTGCGTGTTGTTGTTGTTGTTGATTCTGGGACTGTTGTTGTTGTTGCTGCTGCTGGCCATAATTCTGATTACCTGTTCGGCCACCTCCTTGACCGCGTCCACGGCCTCCTCTACCTCGTCCTCTTCCTGAACTCGTGTAGAAGGCCTGTTGCTCTGAACTGTTTTTGCTTTGTGAAGTCTGTTGGTCTTCACCCAAGCTCTTCTCTTCGATAATCAGCATAGACACCAAATCTGTAAAGTTGGGAATGTTTTCTCGAGTCTGAATAGACGTCTTGAACGCCTTGTATTGTGGCCCGAGACCACGTAGACAGACTTCCACCTTGTTATCATCATCTACTGACACACCAATAGATGCAAGGGATTCCACAATACCCTTTATCTTCAACGCATAGTCATTCACAGACATGCTCTTTTTCTCTACAGTATGAAGTTCATTCTTCAACTGTATCTTACGAGCCTTGGTATTTGTTTCATAAAGCTTTACCAAGGTGTCCCACGCCTCCTTTGGGGACTTGGCATCCTGAATGTGCCCAATCATGGTGTCCTGTATACTAATGGAGAGCCAATACATAACCTTCCTGGCTCCTTGGTTCCAGTCTTTAAACTCTTTCACATCTGCAGCAGTCGGATTTATATCCGGTATCTCCGGTGCCTCTTCATGCTCGCCTTCTATGTAGTCCCAATAGCCTTTTCCCATCAGGAAATTCGTCAACCTGAACCTCCAAGCATGGAAGTTATTCTTATCCAGCTTCTCAGCCACAATCTGTGTTATGCCATCATTAGACATCTTGCCAAACACACAATTTTACCAGAAACTGCACTCTGGTTTTTCTGCACAAATGCTGTATTTTCTGCACAGCGGTACTGTAGTACTCTCAAATGTCACAACCAGTGACTTCAATGCACATACATACACCCAATGGCAACTGTAGACCTCTTGCAGCACCCACAGTGTCTGCACAGTCAATCTGTCTTCCTGCAGTTCTTAAAACAGAGTTCTGCAGTGAATCGATGACTTACCCGCAGTGCTTGTAATCGCCTGCTTTCTGCAAAACGGAGGTCCAGACGTGTCCGAAACGCGTTTTCGGCCCGAAAATATTAGTCCGTAGGACTGTATAGTTGCCCTATAGCTTCACTCCCGCGAAGAAAGCTCCTCAATCAGAGATCGTTTGCCGGTGCCTCCCGTAGAGCTCCCGACAAGGGTGTAGTCACCAACACAATAGGGAAGAGTAGTTGAAGCTCTTACCCTCGTACCGCTTCCTGTGGTTCTCTTGCAGCTCAGCCCTTAGCACGAACCAGGCTCTGATACCATGAAAAGATGCAGGGGGGAAGAGAGCTTGAGCTCTTGCAAGCACACACACACACTCACAAAACCCTAATAGAGAACACACAAGGTGAGAGGCTGAAAATCTTCTTTTTCTCTACTCAACACTCAACACACCATATACAAAGATATGAGTACACAATAATATGAAAGGTACTCAACCAATACATACACGGGTTCTCTATAGTGTGAACCCGACTAAATGAGCTGGCGCTGTTGGGATAACAAGAAAACAAAACACCTCTATAGCAAGGTCTCCCAAAAGTGCTCAAGATACAAGATCAGCACCACAAATCTCTACACACAATCCTCCATGAACCATGAGGATTCAAAGAAATGATCTCATGGGAGTTTACTAGCACACGCCCACCCAAAAGATCACTCCATACACCCAGAAAGCACCTGTCTTGACATGGAATTACGACACACATCTACCAATGCACTTGAAGACAAGAGCTTCCTCTTCAGCAATTCAACACCCCAAATCATTCACTTCAGACATATCCCTCATAATTTGTATACATATGGAGGTAGCGCCCACTACACGGAATTACACCAAAGCTGCCACAAACTGCAGCAAGATTGACGAGGAGGAGATGTTGCCCTGTGTTGACACTTCTCTATCTCTCTTCTGACTTATCTAGATTGACTTCTACCTCAGCATTCTGATGCAGAATTCTACTTTCAAAACCTTTACAGAAACAAATCTTTCCCTTTGTGTACCACACACTCTCCCTAGCTCTCAGACTACATCACCATGCAAAGATACCACACATATCATAGCTAAACGTCAAAGAAGGAAACTGACACGACTGACATAAGCCCCTCTCTGTCTTCTTCATATACAAGATCATTGTAGTGTCTCAACCATAAGACATGGGAAAAATCAGACAAGAAGAAACTCCACAAAAAGCTCAAAGAACTTCCACAGATAGATCCTAACCATAGCACTTCAAAGCCCCATCTTCAGTGGCCACTGTCGGAGAAGAAATTGAACCAAATCATGTATCTAATAGAGGAGCCACTCTGAGAACCCTGGGACATACCATGACCAATTCTCCAGCATTCAACCCTCTCTTTGCTTTGTTCCATGAACTGCTATTCTCATGCTGCGCTGGCCATCACTGCGCACTGAAAGGAACTGTGGGAGCTCTAACTTACATGTATTGAAGTGAAATCAAACCTGCAGCAGTTTTCCATTCTGAGCTTCCATTCTCTTCTCTTTTTGTGGTAGCCCGAACTGTACTCGCTTCCCCCAGCCGATGCCGCCTTCGTCTTCTCTCTAGAACTTTGCTCCACCCTGTCTCCTCGTGATCGCTACATACCTTCTATTTTGAACTGCAGACCTGCACTTTTTTCTTTTAGTTGCCACGGGCCTTTTTCACCATTCTGGATTAACCATGCATCACCATTCTTTTGCCTTTGCATTGTGTTTGTGAGGAATTTATTCTGCCCTTCACATATAACCCTCCTGGATTAAAGGGGAACAATAAAATGTTCCAAAACCTTTTAGCTGCACTGATCCAACTGCCCGGATGAACAACCTGCAGCCTGCCTTCAAACTGCAACTGTGCCTTTTCCTTCGCAACTAGCTGCATCTCTTGGTCAACATCCACAAACTCTTTATTCTTCAACCTGCTCACGGCATTCCAAACCTGATTATCTCCCATGCATTTTTTAGCATTCTCCTGAGCATCAAATAGCCCACCATCATCCATATCTAGATACTTTTCAAACAAATGATGGACACCTTCCAAGGTGTCATCCCACAGCAGATCCTCAACACTATCTACATCACAACCCATGCACTCATGTGCATATGGGCTCTAAATAAGGTTTATAAAACCCCAAAAAAAAAACTAACCATCATACTTTCATCGGCTTATGCACACATATATACAATAAGTACAAAAAGCTGAGTTTTTTTCCCAAAATGCGCGTGACATAGTTTGCCACACCCCATGTCTGCTCGATCATTCATGGTCAGCAGCAGAAAAGAGAAGTTGTAAGTCCATTGATGAAGTATTACTTTCCTTCTCATGATCAGAAAACACATCAGAATTTTCCTCATCTTTAACCACGGACATCAATCTTGTAAAGTACTTTTTCAACCTGTATCCATTCACACGCGATTTATGTGGAGTGCCATCTAAATCAGCAAGGAGATATGTACCATTTGGAAATCTGTTCATTACCATGAAAGGACCTTGCCATTTGATTTGAAACTTCTTTTGAAAAGTTTTATCAAGCTTACTATTATAACGAAGAACTATATCACCTTTTTTGATGTCTTTATCCTTCACTTTAGCATTTGCCTTTGCTTGATTAGTCTTCAATACCTGCTCATAGTGTTCAAGGGCAAGCACTCTATCTAATTGCACGCGTTGAAGATACAAAAGCCTTTCTTTGAACTCATCATAACCTTTCTCTTGAAGCTCACACATCAGCCTTAATGCCGGAATCTCTACTTCAATGGGAAGCAAAGCTTCTCTACCAAACACCAAGTGAAAAGGAGAGAAATTAGTACCTGACTTGATTGCAGTCCTATAAGCCCATAGAGCACAAGGTAGTTCTAAATCCCAAGTCTTCACATGATTCTTTGTCATCTTCGTAAGCATTCTAATGAGCTCTCCATTGAACCTTTCATTCATACCATTGCATTGAGGATAGTATGGAGTAGTGTACCTGCGATGTATATGAAGTTTCTCACATAGAAAGTTCACAAGCTCTCCTCTGAAACCTGGACCTTTGTCAGAAAGTAGCTCCAAAGGCATGCCAAATTTACAACAAATATCTTCATAAACAAATTTGGAAACATCTTTACTTGTAACATGCTTCACGCCTTTAGCTTCAGCCCATCTAGAAAGATAGTCAACAGCAGTGAGTATGTAACATTTACCTCTACCTGTCATGGGCAATGGGCCAATTGCATCAATACCCCACTTCTCAAAGACATCATAAGCCAAAATAGTGCCTCTAATTTCTGATTTTAGCACCCTACTTGCCATGCTTTGACATTCCTTGCAAGACTTACACCAATGATGAACATCACGTTGTATACTTGGCCATACATACCCCTCCTGTAAAATCTTATGTAGGGTGATTTTTGAAGCAAAATGGCCGCCACAAGAACCTTCATGATTTTCCTCCAAGATCCTGTAAATTTCCTCTTTCCAAGGCACCCTTCTCATGACAAGATCAGCTCCCCTCATAAACAAAGTATCTCCAAGAAGTACATACCTTTTAGCACGTCGAATAAAGGCGTCTTTCTTTGATGACTCCAAATTTCCTGGAAGCATACCTGTTTGAAGAAATTCCTCTTCCTTATCCAAGGTTTCCCTTCCCAAATAAAGAGGAGAATCAGCCCTAATCACATACAATTGCTCTATCATAGTTTGAGCTGCACCATGTGCTTCTTCATTCTGACTTCTGTCAATATGCCTCAAACTCCATGCTTCAAAACGCTTAAGCAAACTCTTCACTTGAAAACACAAAACCTTAAGCCTCTGATTTTTACTCTGCCACACCCCAAGTACTTGTTTTACTACTAAAAGTGCATCACCTCTTACCCTTACACGGTGTATCCCAAGATGTAGGCAAAAGTGGAGACCTCTCTCCAAAGTAGCATACTCTGCTTCATTGTTGCTTTGTGCCATAATCTTCAAACCTCTCTTAGTTACCAAAATGCCTTTTGGATCATAGATTACAATCCCCCCTGAAGCTTCACTATGGCTTTTCCTGTAAGAACCATCAAAAAATAATGTAAAAGCATCATCTATGTCTGGGGCTTCTATGTGCCGCTTCTTCACGATATCCTCCTTGATGAGAAGAGGACTCTCTTTGTATGTAAGCAAATCAGCCAAAGTAGCTCTTGTACTTTCCTCAACAAGAAAAGAAAACTGAAATTCCTGTAGCTCCACAATCCACTTCATAAGCCTCTTTGACAAGTTAGAGCTATTCACCAATTGTGGCAATAAAGTGTAGCTTGTGAGAAAAGTGAATGGCTTTGGAAGAAGGTAATGCCTAAACCTTCTACAAGCATAAACCACACTCACCATAATAAGCTCCACTTCTGTATAGCTTCTTTCTGTCTCCATCTTCACCCTACTAGCACAATAAACCGGTCTCATATAGTGAGAATCTTTACCTTGTTGAAGCAGCATAGCTCCGATAGCATCCTCACCCACTGTTGGATTAACATAAAATTCTTTATCCCAATTAGGAGCTTGCATGGCTGAAAGAGAACCAAGAACTTCCTTGACGCTTTGAAACACCTCTTCACATTCACTTGTCCACTCTAGAGGATCCAACTTTGCCACTTGTTGTAGAGGATAAAGAATTTGAGAAGATAAAGGAATAAACCTTGACATATACTTCACCTTTTGTATAAATGTAGACAATTGCTTTGTATCCTTGGGTGATGATAAGAGAACCAAAGCTTTGACTTTATCAGGATCCGCTTCAATTCCATTTTCTGAAATCATATGACCCAAAAACTTCACTCTTGGTTGTGCAATATGACACTTCTTTGGATTCAATTGACCGCCACTTTCATCATATCTTCCAAATGCCAACTCAAGCTTTGAGCAATGATCTTTCCTGGAACTATAGACACAAAAATCATCAATAAGATCCTTCACAAACTTTCCAAGGAAAGGAAGGAACACCTTGTTGACACATCTTTGATACCAAGCACAACCATTCATGAGGCCAAAAGGGAGAACCCGATAGCAAAAACATCCCCATGGAGTGATAAATGTGGTCTTCTTTTGATCTTCAAGAGATAAAGAAAGCTGAAAATATCCTGAGAATCCATCACATACACTATACCTCTCATGCCCTGCAACCGTATCCAATATGTCATCAATGAAAGGAAGAGGATACGGATCCCTCTTCATTGCTGCATTAAGTGGCTTATAATCTACACAAATCCTCCATTTACCATCCTTCTTTGGTGTAACAACCACAGGACTTACCCAATCTGTAATACTCACAGGACAGATGAAGCCGGCTTTAAGAAGCTTGTCCACCTCTTCTTTAAGAGCATCAAGTTGTACCTGTCCCATCCTTCTTAACTTTTGACGTATGGGCTGAGCCCCTTCCTTGAGTGGAATGTGAATATCCTCTCCCTTAAAACCTCTAATTTCCTCATAAGAAGTGATAAACAAATCAGGGAACTGCTCTAGCATATGTAAGTACTCACCTCTCTCATGACTAGTCAAATCTGCAGATAACATGCTTTCGAGAAGCTCCTTCTTCACATGAGGTTGAACTTTGGGTTGCATCAGCCCTTCAATTTGCTCATAAGGACCAGAAGTGCCTTCATCATCCATAAGGTAGATAACTTTATGATTCATTTTCCCTTCTTCTTCAAGAAACAAGGAGGAGACATCCACATCACTTTCATAGCTAGAGTTTGATTCACTTTCTTCATCCCTTGAATCTTCTTCATCACTTGAGTATTCTTCATCATCACCTTCATCAAATTCAGCACCCAAAGGTTGCTTACTTGCCATGTCAAAGCTCTTCTTATCACCCCTTTTGTTGTAGAGGGTTATGGTACCATGTCCCCAATCTTGTATGGCTTTAGTTGCTTGCAACCATGGTCTTCCAAGTATAAGAGGAAAAGCACCAATACCTGCGGGCATGACATGGCAACTGACCAGTGTCTTGATATCAAAAACATCCACTTCCAAGTCCTTTACGATGCCCAAACACTTCACCCTTGCTTGGTTGGCTAGCTTGATGCGAAAACCTGATTTCTTCACAACATTGAGGCCTAGCTTTGTCACACATGCTTGAGTAATAACACATACCTGAGCACCACCATCAATGTAAGCCTCTCCAATGCTTTGCTTCCTATGCCATGCATCCACAGTAGGGCATATGTCAGGTAATTCACTAAAAGAGAGAACTCTCACTGATCCCCGAGTAGGTTCTTTCTTCATAGGGTTGACAACCTGCTTCCATTGCTTTTTTAATCTTGGGCAAAGTTGCATGAGTTGACCAAAGGTAATATCCACCTTTCTACTCACCAAATCAGCTCTCAAATTATAATTTGATTGCCCCTCTCCCAATGGCAAGTCTCCCGTATCATAGTGCCGCCTAGGTCTCCTCTTCTTCTTTTCTTTGGTTGCACCCGCTTCACCCTGCTTTCCTTTTTTATGGCTGGGACCTGGATCACTAGCCTCTTGCTCTCTTGTAGCCCTCTTACCCATGGGCATAACCATTGCTTCCGAATCAGCCCTAGCTTTCTCCAAACCAATCACATTTACCACTTTAGTCTTACCCTTCTCTTCAGCTGTCAAACCACTTGGTCCTGCTTCCCCTTTGATTTCAATACCATAATCATGGGAACGTGAAGGAACCTGTGATGGAAGAGGGAACATATCACCACCCATTCTCTTTGGCTTATCACATTGAGGACTCTTATGACCAATTTCTCCACAATTGTAGCATTGAGGAATCTCACCCCTTCCATATGTGCCTCTTCCTCTACCATTTGTTCCTGCTTCATAACTTCCATAACCCCGAGCATAACCATAACCTTGACCTCTCCCACCTCCCATCATATGGACACTAAGATTCTTCATGAGACCAACCACTTCTTGCATATCCCTGTGAAGAACATCAGAAGCTCCCGAAGGGGCACCACATACTCCTTGAGAAACCTGCATACCATTCCCAATCATTGACTCTTTTATAGGTACTTGTGGTAGATCCATAGCCCTCACTTCAACCTTAGGGTCCACTTTAATTCCAAGCTGATGTAAACGTTGCATCTTCCACTCTTTATTTTTTGCCACTTCAACTGCTTCATCAAATGTCTTTGGTTGCTTTAATTCCACCTTCAAGCGTAGACTAGCCTTCAAACTTCTAAGAAACCTGTTTTTCTTCAACATAATAGGAGGGTTTTCAGCACCTAAAGCCACACACCATCTCTCCCATAACTCACTAAATTTCTTCACATAAGCATCCACGCTTTGGTCTTCACCTTGAACAAGACTTTGAATGGAATGCCATACCTTATCAGGGTCTTCTACCCTCCGAAAACGTTCCAAGAAAACCTGCCGTGCTCCATCATAAGTAACTACTTGAGGTGGCTGAGATGTTTGTACAAAAGCTTGATATTCCCTCAGCCAAGCTCTAGCTTCATCCTTAAGACAAAAAAAGAAAATTCTCAACACAACTGCAGGGTCCTGCCTATCAGCAAGTAAACATTGGAACTCCATGTCTTCAATAAACTTTTCAGCATTCTCCTCTTCATGTCCATGAAACTCGGGAAAATTTGCAGCCATCTTTAACAAAACCTGTAAACCCAAGGTCACTTGAAAGCGTTCCTCAGTGGGGGCACCAAAACACTGTTGGGATAACAAGAAAACAAAACACCTCTATAGCAAGGTCTCCCAAAAGTGCTCAAGATACAAGATCAGCACCACAAATCTCTACACACAATCCTCCATGAACCATGAGGATTCAAAGAAATGATCTCATGGGAGTTTACTAGCACACGCCCACCCAAAAGATCACTCCATACACCCAGAAAGCACCTGTCTTGACATGGAATTACGACACACATCTACCAATGCACTTGAAGACAAGAGCTTCCTCTTCAGCAATTCAACACCCCAAATCATTCACTTCAGACATATCCCTCATAATTTGTATACATATGGAGGTAGCGCCCACTACACGGAATTACACCAAAGCTGCCACAAACTGCAGCAAGATTGACGAGGAGGAGATGTTGCCCTGTGTTGACACTTCTCTATCTCTCTTCTGACTTATCTAGATTGACTTCTACCTCAGCATTCTGATGCAGAATTCTACTTTCAAAACCTTTACAGAAACAAATCTTTCCCTTTGTGTACCACACACTCTCCCTAGCTCTCAGACTACATCACCATGCAAAGATACCACACATATCATAGCTAAACGTCAAAGAAGGAAACTGACACGACTGACATAAGCCCCTCTCTGTCTTCTTCATATACAAGATCATTGTAGTGTCTCAACCATAAGACATGGGAAAAATCAGACAAGAAGAAACTCCACAAAAAGCTCAAAGAACTTCCACAGATAGATCCTAACCATAGCACTTCAAAGCCCCATCTTCAGTGGCCACTGTCGGAGAAGAAATTGAACCAAATCATGTATCTAATAGAGGAGCCACTCTGAGAACCCTGGGACATACCATGACCAATTCTCCAGCATTCAACCCTCTCTTTGCTTTGTTCCATGAACTGCTATTCTCATGCTGCGCTGGCCATCACTGCGCACTGAAAGGAACTGTGGGAGCTCTAACTTACATGTATTGAAGTGAAATCAAACCTGAAGCAGTTTTCCATTCTGAGCTTCCATTCTCTTCTCTTTTTGTGGTAGCCCGAACTGTACTCGCTTCCCCCAGCCGATGCCGCCTTCGTCTTCTCTCTAGAACTTTGCTCCACCCTGTCTCCTCGTGATCGCTACATACCTTCTATTTTGAACTGCAGACCTGCGCTTTTTTCTTTTAGTTGCCACGGGCCTTTTTCACCATTCTGGATTAACCATGCATCACCATTCTTTTGCCTTTGCATTGTGTTTGTGAGGAATTTATTCTGCCCTTCACATATAACCCTCCTGGATTAAAGGGGAACAATAAAATGTTCCAAAACCTTTTAGCTGCACTGATCCAACTGCCCGGATGAACAACCTGCAGCCTGCCTTCAAACTGCAACTGTGCCTTTTCCTTCGCAACTAGCTGCATCTCTTGGTCAACATCCACAAACTCTTTATTCTTCAACCTGCTCACGGCATTCCAAACCTGATTATCTCCCATGCATTTTTTAGCATTCTCCTGAGCATCAAATAGCCCACCATCATCCATATCTAGATACTTTTCAAACAAATGATGGACACCTTCCAAGGTGTCATCCCACAGCAGATCCTCAACACTATCTACATCACAACCCATGCACTCATGTGCATATGGGCTCTAAATAAGGTTTATAAAACCCCCAAAAAAAAACTAACCATCATACTTTCATCGGCTTATGCACACATATATACAATAAGTACAAAAAGCTGAGTTTTTTTCCCAAAATGCGCGTGACAGCGCTATAACTATGCCAGTCTCTAGAATGGCTGTCACACAGCCTGTCATCCCACTGGTCGCATATCACCCAAGATCTCACCAACCATGCCAGTGGTGTAAGTGTGGGGCCTATCCCCCAGGCGGGTCATCAGTGTCCACCGCCTCACTAGAGCTCGATATCTCAACACAACTTCCCAATAAGTGGGGTAACCTGTACCTCTTTACCAACAAAGGCAGCTTCTGCTTCAATTTGAGGCCCCATGTCCTCAACCTCAATACCCAAGGTGACTGCCATCTGAATAGAGATGAAGTTATCTGTTGCACAATCATCAAACATAAATAGAGCGGGCTGATCCTTGATTTGACCCCATGCTTTGCATACCATCCTCTCTTTTCCATCATGCTTTGTGTTTCCGTGCGCGTCGGGAACCGCATGCACATTTGCCTTAGGTTGCTTGTCCTCATGCTTTGGTTTGCGGTTGGGGCATTATCTAAACATATGCTCTTTGCTGCCACAAGAAAAGCATTTCCCCTCCTTTGCATATTGCTCCCTTTGCTCGAGGGTCAAGCCAAATTTGTTCTTCTTTGGCCCATGATCCTAGGATGGGGTATTTTCAGCTTTACCTCCCTTCTGGACATCCCGAAAGCTCTTTTTAGGTGGCTGTCCACCTTTTTGCAAGTTTGGGACAGCCTTCTCTTTGCCCTTAGAACCCCCTTGATCTTGCTTAATTTTGAGCACCAATTGCTCCGTAGCAAGAGCAGAGGCTATAAGCTATTGCAGAGCGTGTTTCGGGTGCAATTCAATGCCCGAACGATAAGCTGGTTGCAATCCGGAGCGAAACTTCCTCTTTCTTTCATCCTCGGAGAGTTGCATATAAAGGGAGTTACCTCAAGCAACACTTTCCAAAACTTATTGACATACTGCTCCACACTTTCATTATCTTTTTGCTCAAGTCTATCCCACTTTTGGGTGAGAGTTTGCTCCGCATTAGGAGGCAATAATTGGACATAAAATCTGTCCTTAAACTCTTTCCAAGTGCAAAAGGGAACCTTGGGGTCTTTTCGGTGATCCACCAATGGGCAGCTGTCCCCTTCAAGAACATGCTTGCATGACGAATTTTGGACTTCTCAGTGAAGTCCTCATCACTAAAAGCAATATCAAACTGGGCCACAAAAGCTAGCACCTTAGAGGCATCATACTCTCCATGAAAGGCATCAAATTTCACGGACTTGTCTCTCGTCTTGAACTCCTTGAGCTTCTTGGGATGTGGTACATGTTCTTCTCTTTTTCTCTTCCCCTTAGCGTCAGCTTTCTTGGGTTATATGACACTTTGTACATGAGGGTCTTCATGCAAGAATTTCAGCTCTTGCTCTTTTGCCTGCAAGAGCCTCTTCATGTGCTCCAACTCAGCCCTCAATGAATTGGGCTCTTCCTCGTGCATGGGTTCTTTACCACGTGATGGCTGTCCCATGTATGCACTGTCATAGACTTTCTCAAGAGGCTTATGCCTTCCATGCAATGCATTGGAATCCCGTGAAGCACTTGATTGGTCCCTCGAATTTGGCACTCCAATGGGTTGCCGTGGTTGTCCATTGAATTAAGTGTGCGTGCTTGCTTCCGATCTCAAAACTCCGTGTCTCCTCTTGAGAAAGAGAGACGACCGGGCTCTGATACCAATGTGACTGCTCCCTACAGGAGGCCTATAGATCATAAGACAATATACACATATTTAGAACACTTAATTTAACCATTATTAAACAATGGAAACAACATCAGTAACACAAATACTGGAAATATTGAAAATACAAATGACACCAGCACAGGGGCCGGAAAGGGCCGGCTCCCCCCTCAATACTTTTTGTATTTCTTGGAGTATTTATATTTGTACAAGTGTCACGGGCCTGACAGGCCAGATTTCTCCACAAGGAAGTGAAAACAACCAAATAAAACTGGTTCAAGTCGATGAAGAGGTGCTGGTCGGAGTAGCCCCAAATCACAGGCTCATTCCCACCTCACTGGGTGGACACCTGCCTTCACTGGTCTTCCGGGACCGTGCACCAACAGGCACACCCGTACTAACGTAGGCCAAGGGGTACACCGCGGAGGTAGCACGGCCTGGTTCTTCCCAATGAGCTTTGCTCCCAAATTCCTTGGTGAGTCAAACCTTCACTAGCTCTGAGAAGCTCTGAGAGTGCGGTTAACAACACCACACAAGGAAATATACTGACCACACCAGGAAGAACATTCCAGAGGATGGTCAGCATATACATGCTTTGCTCCTGCACTACACAACTTAAAGAATTCTGTGAATTTAAATTAACAAATTTCAGAATTACACAAATGAGAAAACATGAGGGCACCTGGTATGGTGAGTACAATCCAGGTACAACAGGTACAATTTGTAGCGGGTACAATCAGGCACATCAGGTACAGCCAGATTGAGGTTCTGTATTTGCAGCAGGTACAATCAGGCACATCAGGTACAGCCAGATAGTATTGAGGTTCAGTAGATACATTAAATGCTTCACGTGTGTGCAGGTACAACCAGCCAGGTACTATGCAGGTACAGTAGGTATATTAGATGCTCCACACGTGTGCAGGCACAACCAGCCAAGTGCTATTCAGATTTTGCAGCAGGTACATCAGGTGCTGTACTTGCAGATTCAGTACATGGGCAGCAAGTACAGGCTGGTTCAGAGCAGGCAGGTACAGTTTTCAGCAGCCTCACAGCACACGTGTGCAGGTGGGAGGCAGGTAGAGTAGGTACTTCAGCCGTACAGCACACAGGCAGCCCGTTCCATTCAGGTGGGCAGCAGGCGAGTACAAAAATGGAGTAGAATACTAGGCGATGGAGAGAAAAAATTCAGCCACCACCCATGTGGGGCATAAAATATTAATATCTCACGCAATACTTTTTTTGAAGGTTATAAAGCCTTAAAACCAATTTATTACTATGGGCACCATCAAAAGAAAATGTCCAGCCCCTTTTTAAAATGTGTGTGAACACATTGGCTTATAAACATTAAAGTTAACCATAGTTTATGGATTTTACCTTTTAAAAAGGCCAAAATGAAAATACTTACTACTTGTTCACATGCCACACCACCAAGTCAGCAAACAGCATTCCACGGTACACTGGGGGCGTTCCGTCTAGTGTACTGGCACGGCATAACAGGCAGACACACGCAAACAAGTCATGCAAACACAAATTTATGCATGCAGGCATAAATGCATGTATACAAATAATGGACGAAATCACCCTTCCATGAAACTTGTACAAGAGGTTCCTGTCGGGCACAAAATTGGCGCGACAAATATAAATAAATATGTCCTGGTCTTCCTACGGAGTGACACTCCCATAGGTAAGACACCATCCTGGCCATACACGGGTTGCACCAACAGTCTCCCGTCCATACAGCACGAAGCAAATCACACACGGGTGACACGAAATTGGTTCCCGTCCATGTGACGCAGCACTGGTCGCACACGGGTGGCATTGATCTAGGTCCCGTCCATGTGACACCATAAAACTGGCCCTTCCACATGGGACACTGGCCTGGCCCCATGTGAACATGGCACAAATCTGGCCGCTCTATGGAGTGACAGTCCCATAGAAGTGGCTCCAGAAATGGAGATGGACCAAATGGTGACATCGACCAGCACTGTGGGGCATATAAAAAGGCATGCCATGTTCAGTCCCATAAATCAACAGGTAAAATTCAGAGATTATCAAGCTAAGTCAAGCATGTATGCCTAGGCATCTTGCTTGTGCATACTTACAGCCACTCGTGTGCTTTCAGCCCAAGGCAAAGAAGCTCAATCTCTTTAGGAGTATTCAGCACACCAACCCTTAGTGTCCGGCCAGTGTATTCTCTCGAAGATCTCTTCACAGTCGCTTAAAGCTTATGCTTAGTTTTGCCCAACGTTTGGTCGCTTTGTCCTTGTGTTTGGCGGTCAGTCAGTCAGTTTGTCCGCTCAATCTTGTGGACACAGTTCAGCTTGTATACAGTTCTCTAGAATAAGAAATAAAGCAAATATTCCTACTTGCAAGGGGAGCCCCTTCAGTCTTGTGGACACAGTTCAGCTTGTATACAGTTCTCTAGAATAAGAAATAAAGCAAATACTCCTACTTGCAAGGGGGGCCCCTTCAGTGGGCGATTCGGGACTCCATTTGGTGTCGCCTCTACTACATCTCTTTCAGATTCGTGTATGCTAAAGACTCACTAAACTCAGGTTTAAAGAAAGTCTTCGTTGTTTCATACTTAGCTTAGTGCATGCTATAGTCTCTATGCTGTTAGGTTAGGGTTGCATAGAAAACAGAGATGCACAGCAGCAAGCACTCTCAAGAGAGTGAGAGATAGTGATTGATGCTCAAAGAAGATAGGATACAAAAGTGTGTGGAGCTTGGGGGTTGACTCCACAATATCAAAATACAATAAATGAGTGGTGTCCTTTCACACCTAATATCCAAGGGAAAAACCCAAAGGGAGAAAAGTGCCCTTGGTTAGCGCATGTTCACATGTGGCACTACTCATAGCATATATGCCAATAAATCCCCCTTGTAGTGGCAATGTGAACATGTACAGCAGATCACTCTCTGTAGGAGAGTAAGCCTAAAGCTTTGCGGAAAGCTTCAAACTTCTCTGGAGGCAACGCCTTCGTGAACAGATCTGCAACATTGTCATGTGTAGAGCAGTAAGATAATGAGATCTCCCCTGCATGAATCCTCTCCCTGACATAGTGATAATGAATCTCTATGTGCTTAGTACGTGCATGAAACATTGGGTTTCGTGGCACGGCTATAGCAATATGACTATGACTGTCAGTGATTATGGTGGTGGGTGTCTGCTGACACTCACGAAGATCAGTCCAAGGTTGTTAGAGGCATCAGAGGCTTTTGGTACGAGGCGGGTATGGTACGCGCCTTGAAAGACTCGTATTTTTAAGAGACGTTAGAGGCGTGTTAGAGGTGTTTGTTATATATATATATATATATATATATATATATATATATATATATAGTGATAGATAGATATAATATATATAGTGAAAATTGAGAGAGAAAGAAAGAAAGAAAGTTGTATTAACGTCTACTAGAGGCCAAACTCGACCTATGAGACAAATCAATGTACAACTGTCAATGTCTTCTGGATGTCCAGAAAAAAAAAGGACAAAATGAACATGAAATAAAGTATGAAAGTACTGAGCTAGTGGGGGGGTGTGATGGATGGAGCACTACTGCTAGAGGCTCAGTATGCAACCTATATGCAAAGGGTGTAGAAGAATGCAATGCAGATCTGTCTAGCTCCAACCAGTACCATAATGGGGGTGTAATATGTGATACATAGGCGATAGCGAGGCAAAAATACCTCGGAGCATGATCTCCAGGTGTGAGTGTAAGTGAGCTATTCGCTCCTGGATATGGTGCTGATGTTGAGCCCGTATCTCTGTGATCACCCTCTGATGTAGTCTGAGCCTGGTGCTCTCAGTCTCCGTCTGGCTTGGAGGTCTGTAGCGCGCTGAAGTGTAACCCCCTCGTGTGTCAGGGTAGGCACTGGGATAGATCTCTGGAAGAAATCAGTGAGTTGGAGCTGTCGCCCACCTCTCCTTGTGGTATGAGTCCGTATCGGTGTCTCTAACAAGAACTGGCCAAATCTGCGCTGGTCTGCGGACTCCATGATCTGGCGGAGTGAGGGATGTTCTGTCTCTATGTGGCGTTGTGTCTCTAACAAGAACTGGCCAAATCTGCGCTGGTCTGCGGACTCCATGATCTGGCGGAGTGAGGGATGTCCACTGAAGATGGTGGTGTATCTCTCTCTAATGACACTATATGCTCTGCATCTGCATACATAATGTTCCTCACTCTCAATCTCCTCCTGGCATAGTCTGCATATCCTCTGTGCTCTAGGGATCCGTGCTGCCCTACCTGCCTCAATCTCAAGCTGGTGTGATGACACTCTGAGCTGGCCAATCGCCACTCGGGCACTGAGAGGCATGTACACATCCATGTATCCAGGTCTCTGTATGAATCCATCCGCTGAGATACGCATAAACTGGTCTCTGTAGTATAGCATCTTCGGCGGTAGAGGCTGACTGGGTGTAATCCAAGTCTCTTGAGTGTATTGCTGCCATAAGTCCTGCCAAAGGACTCTGTTCCTCTCACTGTGAGAGAGCTGGATGTGTGGTGCATGTATATCATACTGGAAAGGTGGCAGGTGATCTATGTCGAGACCATGCTGAGTGAGCCACTGTATCATCTGTGAATACAATGATCTCCTATCTCCACCCTCTGCGAGCTGCCTGGATGCCTCAAAAGCTCTATGTGAGAGTCGATCTGATGGCATATCTCTGATCCTCTGTATGAAGCAGATCGTGTGGAAGAGGGTCTCTAATAGCATAGGAGGTGCAGCAAACTCTGTCCGGACAATGTCATGTGGGATGGAGGGTTTGCTACGGATCGTCTGTGAGAGCATGAGAATCTGAGGCCTCTCTATCTGAGATGACCTATGAGACCAAAATAATCCATCCTCATCATCTGGATACATCATCAAAAACATCATCGTCCTAGTGTGTTTGAAGTTTGAACTTTGAACTTTGAACTTTGGGTCTTGAGAAAGGCTTAAGGGAGGGAGGGAGAGAATGAGGGAGAAATGAAAATGAAATGAAATGTTATATTAACGTCTTCAAAAGGCCATAATGACCTATGAGACCAAAAAGTTACATCATGGTGGATCTGATACAATGTCTGGATAAAAATCCAGAAAATGAAAAATTAAAGATGATACTACTGGCACCTAGAAAATGAAACTGGAACTGGAAGGTAAACAGAAACCCTTATAGGGTGTGAATATAGTGAGGGGGGGGGGTACGCTATGGAGTTGAGTGGAGTACAGTGAGGGGATACAATATCATGTGGGACGGGGGGTACACTATGGAGGTGCCTCCATCTCATAATATGTCCGCATCGGACACTGGCGGATCTCCTCAATATCCTCTGTGGTCAGCACCCTGACTGGGTGTCCCGCATGTCTCGCAAGAATAATCCGAATCCGCCGCTGCAACCTCTGTCTATGCTGGGATGCCCTCCTCCGTAGTCGTGGGCGTCTGGACCACCCAAGCTCAATCGCACGATCAATCAGTGTACCGTTGGTGTGGGCAGTATCCATGTCCTGCTGCTGCTGTGGTCCATCTGGCGCAGTGATGGCTGGACTAAAGAAGTCTGTAATGTGCCTCTGAGTCTGGCTCTCTGTGCGCCTAAGCAGGCTATCTCTATATCTCCGCAACTCAAGCAAGAACAATCCCAAACACCTCTGGTCTTGGTACCCCATGACTCTGGAAAGTGGAGAGTGTGTGTGAGAGGGGCTGCCTTGTGCCCTTAAAGCCCCCGTCTAAAGACTCAAACCAGAAAAAAAAAGTTTTTTTTTCTTTGTGGACGCCTCGATCAAGCAGTTGTATGCCTCGAACGCCTCGAACTGTTAAAGGCGCGCCTCGTAACAACTATGGATCAGTCTCATCAATCTTCTCAGCCATACACAATCTATTGTGGTGGCTGTAAAGGTTGCCCTGTACTTAGCCTCACAAGTAGATGTGGCAACAATGGGCTGCTTTTTGCTCAGCCATGATATGTATGAATGCCCCAAAAAGAAACAATTCCCATTGGTGGATTGCTGTGTATCATAGTCACCAGCCCAGTCGGAATCACTTTTGGCATGTAACTGCAAGCTGACCTCCCGAGATATATCGACGCAAGATCCATGGAGCCCTGAAGATAGCGGAAGATCTGCTTCACTGCTTGCCAATGCTTTGTACCTGGGCTGTGCATAAATTTGCTACACTGGGAAAATCCAAATTGAATATCCAGGCGTGTGTTGCATAGGTATATGAGGCAGGCTGGGCTGTAAACACTCGTATCAAAAGGCTCCCCAACATCATACATCTCAATTTCAGCCTTGGTTCCATTGGAGTAGAGATGGGCTTACAATCTTGGAAGCCAAATTTGTGCATTAGCTTTTGAATGTACTTTGATTGGTGTACATAAATCCCCACATCTGTCTGCACAAATTGTATTCCCAAATAATAATGCAACAATCTCAAATCTGTCATCTCAAATGACGTTTGCAATTCAGCTTTGATGCTGAAATTTTATCCATGTGATTCCCAGTTAGCAACATGCCATCCACATAAAGAATGAGCATAATCAAAGTGCCATGATCCTCTTTCACATAGAGGGTGCTCTCCGTTGGACTATTGCGAAATCCCTGCGTGGTGAAATAAGTATGTATCTTCTCATACCAAGCTCGAGGAGCTTGTTTGAGACCATAAAGTGCTTTTCGAAGCTTGCATACTTTGTTTTCATGATCATGCATCACAAAACCAATGGGCTGATTTACATACACTTCTTCCTGCAAGTCCCCATTGAGAAAAGCTGATTTTATGTCCAACTAATGCACTTTCCATCCATAATGGGCAGCCAATGCAACAACACATCTAATTGTGGCCATACGAGAAGTAGGTGTGAAAGTCTCATCATAATCAATGCCTTTTTGTTGGGCATATCCTTTGGCCACTAGCCTGGCCTTGTACCTGTCAATGGTACCATTAGACTTTCTTTTTAACTTCTAAACCCACTTTGTGCCAATGGGCTTCTTGCCAGCAGGCAAGTCTACCAAATCCCACGTGCTGTTTTTATGGATAGAATCCATCTCATTTTGCATGGCTTGCTGTCACCAATTGGCCGACCATTTGGTCCATTTCTAGTTTTTGCGTCTCGTTCACTTGAGGCCAGGCCGGTGTCTCGTGTGAAGAGGCCAGTATTTTGCTGACATGGACGGGAGCCAGACTGGTGCCACCTGTGTGTTAGCAGGATGGTGTCGTATGGACGGGAGCCAGATCAGTGCCACCCGTGTATGACTTGGACTGTGTTCGATCCATGGGACTGTCACGCCATGGAAGAACCAGTATTCGTGCCGTGTTTTGCCTATGGGACTGTCACAAACTCGTGCCTGGAACTGTGTCTTACCTATGGGATTGTCACTCCATAGGAAGACCAGGTTTTTATGTTTTATGTCGTGCCAGTTTTGTGCCGACAGATATTTTGTACATGTTCCATGAACGGGAGATATGTCCATGTTACTATTTGCACATGCACACATATTTTGCATGTTTGAAACTGTTTTCGCATGACATGTATTTGTGTGTTTGCCTGCTTGACGTGTTACTTACTGAGCGGGGACGCCTGCCAGTGAGTCGTGAAGTCTGCTCTGTATTCTGACGAGTTTTAGTGCATGTGAACAGGTGGTAAGTATGTTACACATGTTGTTTTAATGTTTTTTTAATTCTAACCCTTTATTTTATAAGGTTAGGTGTTCACACTTATTTAAAAGTGGGCACCCCCTTTGGGCACCCACTTTGGGGCCAAGGTGGGGAGCCCCACTTTTAAGTGAGTGTGGGGGTAGGCATGGTCACCTACCCCCACTAGTCCCCCACATGCAAACGTGGGTATGACCAAGGTTATCTCCACATGATAATTATTAAATAAAGCTTTCTCCATCAAGCGTAGAAGAACATCGCTTCTCTCTTACGTAGAGAACCAGGCGACCACCCTCTCTGCGCATGTTCCCCTGAGGCGGCTTGTTTTCCTTCAACTCCTTCAGGCGGCAGCTACTGCTCTCAGACGTTGGCCATCCTCACAAGGCACTGCTGCGCATGCTTTTCCTGAAGGCGACCCTCTGCTGCTGGCTGCGCCTGCCTATCTACAGGTGGTCGAGTGCTGTTGCAAGCAGCTGTTAACTCCACGCATGCTGCTGCTCTTCACAGGTGGCTGTCTATCTCTACAGGCGACTGCACCATAGGCTGACGGCTGCCCACTCTACAGGCGGCTGTGTGTTTTATCTCTAGCAAGGCTACGCTGCCTTTCCTTCTACAGGCGGCTGTTACCTCCAGACTGCTGCGCTACCTTCTCATACTGACGGCTGTGTACACTACTGCAACTAGTCGTCTTCCCTTTTACAAGCGGCTGCCCCCACTTGAAGCAACCAGGCAAAAGGCGGCTGTGCCCATTGTGGTGGAACTTGTCTTGGTGATTCTTCACGAGGCAACTCTTTCTTCAACAAGGGTGGTTTCATCTTCATCATACCACAAATATTGGTTTTCTATCAACCATCTTCAAGTAAGTGATTTTCAGATTTGAGTAAAGTATATTATGTTTAAATCTGATAAAGGATTCATCCCGCTTGGCCAACACCCGTTCGGTGCCGGGTTGTCCAAGCTGTATTGGCGAACCTCGGTCCAAAGGTGCTGAGATCGGGAGAGCCAGGCGTTAGTACGAGAGCGCCTGTTTGTGCGTGGTCTCGGAACACCAGTGAGGCGCTCTCATCGGAGTCCAGTGAAAGCACAGGACCGTAGAGATTGGACCACACTAGTGGTCGTTCTGCTTCAAGCTTCTACATCGAAATTCGAGCCTACTTGTTTGGTACTGTTTTCATATGTACATGGACATTATCTGGTTCTCAGAACCCATGGAGCATTGTATTCATTAAATACTCCCAATAAATATATCATATATTGAGGGGGGGGTCGGCCCGTTCCGGCCCCAGTGCTGGTGTCCATCTTTCCATTTCTGTTCATTTAAATTTCAAGTTGTTTTAAGTTGTCCATTTCAAATTTGTGGTTTTAAAGTCGTGCTATTAAGCGTGTGGGTGTCCAACGGAGTCTTTCCCACTTGACGGGATCGGTTTCATTGGCATCAGAGCACGGTTGTTTCCCTCTTCCTAGTGGGGAAACGAACCTGTGTACTGGACATCCCGCTTTTAGCAAACTTTGAACACAATGGACAGCCAAGGCAACCCTTTGGAAGTGCCTAATTCGAGGGGTCCCTCTAGTGTTTCTCGTGGGTCTGATGCCCTGCGTGGTAGACACAAGCCCCTTGAAAGGGTTATGGATAGTGAATCCAAGGGTCAACTGTCTCCAGGAAAGACAGTTATGCTTGAACAAGAGCCTGATGCTATGAGGGCTGAAATGGAACATATGAGAAAACTTTTGCAGGCTCAAGAGCAAGAATTAAAGTTTTTGCATGAAGATCCACATCTGCAAAGTGCTATTGAAGCCAGGAAGACTGATGCTATGGTTGATTTAACCTTTGAATCAATGGCTCGTGAAGTGGGCAAGAAACCAAGGGAGTTGGCACTTGCCTATCTCCTTCGCAAAGGTGATATCAAAGAGGGGGATGATGGAGAGCTGAAATTCAGAAATCCACCTCGTTTGAAGCATGATGATCCCGCATCCCAGAGGCTAAAATCTTTTATGCAAAAGGAAGAGGTGACTGTCACCTCTCGACATGCATCCTCTCCCCAAGGCACTAAGCCTGATAGATATATGTATGCCAGTGCTCATGGAGGGCATCAAAGTCACATGCATGCAAGATATGTATCTCATGGTGACAGGTCTACTTCCAGAAAAATTTTGCCTTCTGAGTTGTCTCATGGAGACACCATGCCATATGCAGGTAAGTCACATGCATCTGAGTTTCGGGTTCGTGGAGCACATGCCACCGTGCCCCATGAAGCTTCTATGACGGCCCATGGAGCCCATGCAGATAGGGCTACCCCGTTGGATAAGGGGAAAAGAAAAAGAGAAGACCATGAGCCTCATGCCAAGAAGCTCAAGGAATTCAAAGCAGGTGATAAATCTGTCAAATTTGATGTCTTTCATGGTGAACATGATGCTTCTAAGGTGTTAGCGTTTGTGGCACAGTTCGACATTGCTTTTAGCGATGAGGACTTTGCAGAAAAGTCGAAGGTGCGCCATGCTAGCATGTTTCTGAAAGGCACTGCTGCCCATTGGTGGATCACCGAAAAGATCACCAAGGATCCCATCTCTACTTGGAAAGAATTCAAAAATAGATTTTATGCTCAGTTCTTGCCACCCAATGCAGAGCAAACTCTCACTCAAAAGTGGGATAGGTTGGAACAAAAAGATAATGAGAGTGTGCAACAGTATGTTAACAAATTTTGGAAAGTGTTGCTGGAAGTGACTCCCTTCATGCTAATCACAGAGGATGAAAGAAAGAGGAAGTTTCGTTCTGGATTGCAACCTGCATATAGATCGGGTATTGAATTGCACCCAAAACATACGTTGCAACAACTCACAGCTTCTGCTCTTGCTACGGAGCAATTGGTGCTCAAGATCAAGCAGGATCAAGGAGGTTCCAAGGGGAAGGACAAGGCTGCCCCAAATCAGCAAAAGGGCGGACAGCCATCTAAAAAGAACTTCCGGGAGCCTTACAAGGGTGGTAAAGCTGAAAATAACACATCTAAAGAACAGGGCCCAAGAAAGAACAAATTCGGCTTAACCCCGGAGCAAAGAGAGCAATATGCTAAGGATGGAAAATGCTTTTCTTGTGGTAGCAAAGACCACATGTTCCGACAATGCCCAGATCGTAAACCAAAGCACGAGGACAAGCACACCAAAGCAAATGTTCATGCAGTTCCTGATGTGCAAGGTAATACAGGTCATGATGCAAAAGAGCGTATTGTTTGCAAGGCTGGGGGGCAAATCAAGGATCAGCCCGCACTCTTCATGTTTGATGACTGTGCAACTGACAATTTCATCTCTATGCAAATGGCAGCTGCATTAGGTATTGAGGTTGAAAACATGGGACCTCAGATTGAAGCCGAAGCTGCATCTATTGGTAAAGAGGTGCAGGTTACCCCTTTGATTGGGAAGTTGCGTATCCATATCCAGGGCTATCTTGATAATGAGCATTTCCTAGTTGCTCCTCTGAATGGATGTGATGTATTGTTGGGCAAGCCGTGGCACCATAGGCTTGAGCCCCGCAAAGACTACAAGTCTAATATGATTTCTTTTATGCATAAAGGCCGCATGCACTTTATTGATGCTGGCAAAGAAGGGGATTCCATCCCACTTGTATCACACATCCAAATTAATAAAGCAATGAAAAAGAGTCTTTCAGCGTACTTGGTTTTTGTGCGTGATAGTCTTGTGCCAAATCATCAAAATGTGGATGCTATGTCTAATGATAGGCTCAATTTTCTTAATGCATTCAAAGACTGTTTTGCTGACTCGTTGCCAGGTGAATTACCTCCCCAAAGGCCCGAAGATCACCGTATAGATCTTGTGCCAGGTAGTTCTCCACCTAACAAACCCGCATACCGAGTGAGTGCTGCACAACAAGAAGAAATTATGAAGCAGGTAAACGAGCTTTTAGAGAAAGGTTTGGTTCAGCCCAGTTCCTCACCTTACTGCTCTCCTGTGCTTCTTGTTCAAAAGAAGGACGGATCATTCCGTATGTGTGTAGACTATAGAGCTTTGAACAAGCTTACCATCAAGAACAGATTCCCAATTCCACGTATTGATGATATCTTGGATAAGCTTGATGGTTCGGCTTGCTTTAGCAGACTTGATTTGAAGAGTGGTTATCACCAGATACGCATGGTGCCACAAGATGTCCATAAGACTGCATTCAGGACAGCTTTCGGATTATATGAATTCTTGGTGATGCCTTTTGGTCTCACCAATGCTCCTGCTACCTTTAATCGTATGATGGATAGGATATTCCGAACCCATCGCAAGTTTACAGGAGTCTTTTTTGATGATATCTTGGTTTTCTCCAAGAATGAGCAGGAACACAGAACTCATTTGGTCACAGTGTTCGAAGAGTTGCGGAAGCATAAACTTTTCGTCAATGCCAAGAAAAGTGAGTTTTTCCTTTCAGAGATTCATTATCTGGGACATATTGTATCCAAGGATGGAGTTACAATGGATCCTGCAAAGATAGAGACTATTCGGAATTGGCCCGAATTGCAAAACGTACATCAAGTACGTAGTTTTCTGGGATTATGTTCATACTACAGGCGTTTCATAAGGCATTTTGCTATGATTGCCACTCCTCTACATGATCTCACGAAGAAGAAAACTGCTTTCAAATGGACTTCAAAGGAACATGATGCTTTCTTGCAGCTCAAGCATGCGATCATATGTGGTCCAGTATTGATTGTTCCTGACTTGCACAAGTCATTCGTGGTTGAATGTGATGCTTGTGGTGATTGCATAGGAGCTGTCCTAAATCAAGAAGGGCATGTAGTTGCATACGAGAGCCGTCGTTTGCATGATGCTGAGCTTCATATGGATATCTATGAGAAAGAGCTCTTGGCTGTAATTCACGCCTTAAAGATGTGGAAACATTACCTTCTTGGGGCTGAATTTGTAGTCAAGACAGATCATCAAAGCTTGAGATACTTTCTATCTCAAACCAAGCTTTCAGAGAAGCAGATGAGAATGGCAAATTTTCTTTCCATGTTTCATTTTCAGATTGTGCATACTCCAGGAAAGAAAAATGTAGTGGCCGATGCACTATCTAGGAGGCCTTATGTTGCTGCAGTCTCAGTGGCCTCTCATGGAGATCTATCTGCTATGAGAGATTTGTATCATTTGGATGCTGATTTTTGCCATATATGGACTGATTTGATGGCTGGTCATTCACATGCCTCTTATGTTATCCACGAGGGTTATCTCATGAAGGATAATTGCCTATGTGTGGTGAAGGATTTGCGTTCAAAGGTTATGGACGAATGTCACGCTCCACCATATGCTGGTCATCGAGGTATTATGCCTACTACTCGCATGATTCAGAGGTATTTCTTTTGGCCAAGCATGCGTAAAGACATTGAGGCTTATGTGCGTGCATGTATCACTTGCCAAAAGGTGAAATTTGACAGGTAAAAGCCTCCATGTTTGCTTCAGCCATTGCCTATTCCCTCGCAACCTTGGGGAAGTATCACGATGGATTTTATTATGGATTTGCCTAGATCCCAGCATGGGAATGATGCTATTTGGACTATTGTGGACAGGTTTAGCAAGCAAGCTCACTTCTTGCCCGTCAAGAAAACCATTAAAGCTGATCATATGGTAAAGCTTTTTCTTGCTAATATTTTCAAGCATCATGGTATGCCTAAATCCATTGTTGGGGATAGAGATCCCAGGACTACAAGCCTATTTTGGAGGGCTTTGTTTGATAATATGGGTACTAAGCTTGAGTTTTCATCAGCTTATCATCCCCAAACGGATGGCCAAAGTGAAGCTGCAAATTCAGCCGTGTTGGATTTGTTGAAGTGTTATGTAGTAGATCAAAAGAGTGCATGGGAGAAGTATCTTCCACTTGTTGAGTTTGCCTACAACAATACGATCCATGCTTCCACAGGAAAGGCTCCGTTTGAGATTATTTATGGCAGAGTGGTCTTGCCACCCATCCTTCGTACAAAGGATGAGATTTTTGCAGCTGATGAATATGTTCGTGACTTGGATGTTGCCTTTGGTCAGGTGCGCACAGCCATTGCAAGATCTCAGGATAAGCATAAAATGGCTGCTGACAAGCATAGAAGGGACATGGAAGTCAAAGAAGGTGATTGGGTATTGCTGAAATTTGAGAAGGCTAGGCTTCGGAAGAGGCCAGGACGAGAAGGATCATATCCTAAGCTTTCTCCTCGCTATTATGGACCCTTCAAGGTGATTCACAAAATCAATGAAGTGTCCTACAGGCTTGCTCTACCTAGTCATTGGAAGATTCACAATGCTTTTCATGTGAGTCTATTTCGGAAATATGTGGGGCCAGATCCTGATGACAGAGTCACATGGGGACGGGGGACGGGGACGGGGACGGGGACGGGGAAGTGCCGTCCCGGGGACGGGGTCGGGAACGGCAAAAAAAACCTCTTTTTTCAAAGCAATTCAGGAGTTGTATGCATGACATACATATAGAGACACACTTTGAACAAAATTTTACACCGAATAGACATAAAAACAAGAGTCATTTTGAGCAAAATGCGCTAATAAAACATCGATGGCACACTGATTATGTGATTGATAGTCTGATAGATACAAAGAGATAAGTACATGCCTCATGGGCAGTGAGGGTTACAAAAAAGAGTGGGTACAAAATAGAGATACTAGATAGATCATAGATCATTAGATGATAGATCACAATAGATCATGCAATTCCATGCCCTTGAACCACCGCCCACTCCACGACTAGTGTAGTGGACCTCATCCCACCATGACCATGTGTGCACCGCCAGCCTCCTTCGTGAAGAGCCCGCAACGGAAGATGTGGCGGCGGCGCCTTCACCTTGAGATGCCATGAATGATGATAGTGTGAGAGAGAGGGAAGAAGGGTGCAATAGAGAGTTGCAAGTTGCCGCTTGACTCTTGAGGCTTGCAAGTCTCAAGAGGGATGGATCATGGAATTTAGAGAGAGAGAGAGAAATGAAATGAAATGAAATGAAATGTTATATTAACGTCTTCAAAAGGCCATAATGACCTATGAGACCAAAAGTTACATCATGGTGGATCTGATACAATGTCTGGATAAAAAAACCCAGAAAATGAAAAAATAAAGATGATACTACTGGCACCTAAAAAATGAAACTGGAACTGGAAGGTACACTATGGAGGTACCTCCATCTCATAATATGTGCCGCATCGGACACTGGCGGATCTCCTCAATATCCTGTGTGGTCAGCACCCTGACTGGGTGTCTCGCATGCCTCGCAAGAATAATCCGAATCTGCCGCTGCAACATCCGTCTATGCTGGGATGCCCTCCTCCGTGGTCGTGGGCGTCTGGACCACCCAAGCTCAATCGCACGATCAATCAGTGTACCTCTGGTGTGGGCGGTATCCATGTCCTGCTGCTGCTGTGGTCCATCTGGCGCAGTGATGGCCGGACTAAAGAAGTCTGTAATGTGCCTCTGAGTCTGGCTCTCTGTGCGCCTAAGCAGGCTATCTCTATGTCTCCGCAGCTCAAGCAAGAACAATCCCAAACACCTCTGGTCCTGGTACCCCATGACTCTGGAAAGTGGTCCAAAACCCTCTCTGAATAAACAGTGGAAACGACCACGTATCTCATAGTATGCAGTACAATGGCATATATAATGCAGCTCTGTCTCTGGCTCCCCATGGCATACTCGGCATATCCTGGCCTCAGCTGGTATACCTCTATATCGGCCAATCTCAATCTCAAGCTGGTGTGAGGATGTGCGAATCTGACCAATAGCACATCGTACTGCATGAGACAAGTGTACATCCATGTAACTGGGTCTGATCACAAAACCATCTGCTGTGAGCTGAAGAAAATGTTCTCTGTAGAAAGCCATCTTCGTGCCCAGCTCCTCAGTCGGCTGTATCCATGTCCTCCTAATGTCCAGCTGAACTAAATCCTGACGGATGAGTCTGGTAATCTCTGTCCGTGTAAGAGTGAGAGAGGGTGCCTCCAGAGAATACTGGAAGGGAGGCAATCTGTCCATGCTAAAACCATGTGCCTGGAACCAAGATGTCATCTGTCCATACCAACAAGCCGTGTCTCCCTGTAAAGCTAACTGTCGGGAGGACTCCAGGGCGAGGCGTGCATATCTGTCTCGGGGGAGATCCCACAAGCCATGTATGTAGGAGACTGATCTCGTAAGAGCCTCAATCACCAGAGGGGCAGCCGCCAGCTCTGCTCGAATAATCTCATGAGGTACCACAGCCTTGGCTCTAATAAGCCTAGCAATCATAGATACCAAAGGCCTCTCCATACCTCTCCACCCGCCTGCGCTGTGATGGCCCACTGAAGGTCCCCATATCTGCACTCCATAAAGCATAGCTGATGTCACTAGAGTGTCAAAAAGCCAGAGTTTTGTTCGAGGTTCCTGAAACTGAACCTGCGAACACATCCTCTCCAAACCACCCAGGGCTGCATGTGCTCTAGTCAATCTAGTCTCTGCTGCTCTCCTCATCGAAAACACTGGCCCACTGAATACTACCCCAAGATATGTATATGCATCTGTATACTCCACAATCTCCTGCCCATATGTAAATGTGGAAGCTGATCGCCGAACCCACTGTGGCGTGGTGTTAAACACCATAACCTTGGTTTTGCCAAGGTTGACAGACAATCCACTATCATATGCAAACTCATGTAAAGCATCCAGATGACGCTGCATACCCTCAGGAGAGTCAGAGATCAACACAATATCATCAGCATATAACAATAGTGGGATCCATGTACCTGCTAGCTGGGCTCCTCTGTCCCCCAATCTCTCAATGTAGTCAGAAGCCTCATCCACATACATACCAAACAGTGAAGGAGATAACGGGCAACCTTGCTTCACTCCTATAGTGGAGTGAACCAAAGTAGAGACCCCCTCTGGGGTGCGTACCTGTCCTGCAACTGATCTGTATAAAGCCATAATTCCCCATATGAGCTCTGTGGGTACCCCCATCTCCTGTAATCGCCTCATCAATCTGGCTCTGGGCACTGTATCAAATGCTTTGCGGAAGTCCACAAAGCTACAATAAATCCGTCGCCCATGCGACCTGCCCTCCTCAATAATGGCCCGGAGAGTCAAGATGTGGTCAAGAGTAGAGAAACCTCTCCTGAACCCTGCCTGTCCCTCTGCTCGAATGCCAACTCTCTCTGCCCATCTACTCAACTGCTGCTCAAGAATGGATGCATACAATCGTGCTAGTGTGTGACCAATCATAATAGTGCGATAATTCCCTGGCTGCATAGGGTCCCCTGACTTGAAGATAGGCACGATGGTGGACCTACTCCAAGTCTCGGGTAAGCCTTCGCACATAGCACGATTGAACATCACTGCTAGAAGCTCTGCCAGCATGTCTCTCGCATGAATAAAGTGCTCAGCAACCAATCCATCGTGATCATATGCTCTCCCAGTCTTCATCCTATCAATGGCCTTCCTTACCATCTCTGCGGTAAAGAAAGTACATGTCTGTGGGCATGGTGCTGGCGGGTCAGGAAAAGGTGTCTGTCCAGGAACTGTATATAGAGATGCTGCATAACTACCCCAGACCTCTGTAGAAGTGATGGCCAAAGCAGGGGAGGACTCATGAAACAGACGCCAAGCCTCCCTCGAATCCTGGCTCAAGAATAGCTGGTATAATTCCTGCTCTAGCTGAGCAAGGAAGGCCCGCTTCTTCCTTCGCACAAGGCGTCGGAAGGCAATACGTGACTGTCGGTAAGTAGTGACTCCCAAAGCAACCTCCCGCTGCAGTCGGGCTCTGGTCTCTCTGCACTCCTCATCATACCAGCTGTTCTGGGGCATACATCTAGAATGCTGTCTCTGTCCAGGCTGAGTATGTGGATATGCCTCTCTCGCTGCATCATGTAAAGTCTCTGTCAGTATATGGGTCAACTCCTCCAAAGGTCTCCCTGGCTCCTCTGTGTACAGACGTCTATAAATCCCATCTGTGTAGACAGCATCAGTCTCTGAGGTAAAAGTATATCGAGTGTGATCTGCCCCTCGTGTCCTCTGAGCTGTGGTAAAGTGAAAAGAGATAGTCAATGTCAACAATGCATGATCCACTACTACCCCAATGGGCCGAGATCCAACTGTGAAGTCCTCAATGCATGAAACAAAGCTGGGCATAGCCATAACATAATCCACTGTGCTAGCACCATGTCTATGTGGAAAGCAAGTAAATCCAGCTGCTGACGGAAACCTCTGCAAGCCATTAAGTATGGCCAACCCATGCGCAGTCCCCATATCTACCAAATATCTCCCATACTCTGTGCACTCCACATCCTGTGAGCTTCTGTCTAATCCCATATCCAGAGTGTCCAACTCTCTCAGCATCTCCTCCGAGGTATCATAAAAGGCTGTCTGGCGGTTGCCCGTCCGGGCATTAAAGTCCCCTAACAGGATGATGTCTCCATCCCTAGAGAACTCCCATATGTCATCATCTAGCACAGAGAAAGGAGACTGCCCTCTAGGTGCTGCATATGTCGATGTACTAGGAGCAAAATAGCATATGGCAATATACAGGAATCTGCCTGTGTCGGCCCTCAGTCTCACCCACATATATCTGGCCTGATCATCTCTCCGAACTATGTGTATAAGCGGTTGCAGCTCCTCCCTGAAAAGAACTGCCACCCCTCCTGATCCTCTACTACTGTGTACCGATCTCGTCCCTACTCTGCAAGCTGTCTCCCATCTGTATCCTGTCACCTGTGGCATCATCTGACCAGGGGCCTGGTGAGTCTCCGAGTAGAAGACTATATCTCTATCTCTAAAGCTGTCCTCAAAGGCACCTACATCAAGTCTGAGGGATCCATTGCAGTTCCAGGCTGCCAGCTTTAATTTGGTCCCATAGGTCTCGCACCGTCATGTAGAGCGTCGCTCCACGATGACCACCCTCCCTTCTCTATAAAATGCTATCTTACCCTTTTCTCTTGCTGCTCTAATCTCTGGCATGACTTCCTTCATATGTGCAAGCTGTGAAAGAGTAAGATCATCACCAAGAAAAATGCCTGTATTCTTTAAAGTGGGTCGTCTCTTCAAGAACTCCTTCTTCGCCTCAATAGAAGGGAAGCGAAGTATGAGAGCTCTTTCCTTTGATGTTTCCCCGTTGCCTCCGCTTTTTTTGCCCACTCTCCAGGCTTTTGCGTGTGTCGGACTATCAATCCCCATCAACACCATAAGCTCTTTCACCTCCTCTTCAACTTTATCCCCGTCTTTAAGGCCGGTAATCCTCACATGCAAAGCACGTGTACGTCTTCGTTGTTCCTCTTCCAAAGTCATATTAATGATTGTAGGTGTAGGGGTTGTTATCTCCTTACCTTTACCCTTCTTGGCGACCTCTATCCACTTCTCCGCTTCATCCATCTTCTTTTGCGTCTTGGTGATGACTTCCACCCATGAGGAAGTCTTTGCTTCCTGTTGCTTCTCTTCTTCCTTAATTGCCCGTACTTGTTCCTTGATAACCTTGAGCTCTTCTATCATGGATGGCTGAATTTCACCTTCTTCAAGTCCACCATTTGCCTTGGCCTCTGCAAGCTCCCTTTGAAGAGCTGAAATTACGCCTTTGAGCGTGTTGACTTCCCCGTGAAGGTCTTTGACTTCCACTATGAGGTCCTCCTTCTCCTCTTTCCACCGCTTACCCTCATTGAATACCATTTGGAGAAAGTTTGCTTTCTCCTTCCACCATCCCTCCATCTCTGCCTTCCATTCCTTCATTTCCTTTTCCACATTTGTTATCCTCTTGTTTGTGACCATAAAGGTCGCCTTCGTCGGGTTGCGCAAGGGTGAAGCCATGGAAGAAGTGAGAGAGAGAGAGTTATGCTGCTGCCTTGGGGGCCTGAGCAAGGGTGGGTGGGGAAAGAGAGGCACAGGCACACAGCCTAACGGAGAACAAGGGTGGCCATTGCCACCAGACCTGTGCGGCGTACAGCGAACAGGGCAGCAGGCGGGGGAGGTGAGCAGGGCGGCGGCGGCGGCGGCGTACAGCGAACAGGGCGAGCAGGGTGGCGGTGGCGGCGGCGGCGGCGGCGGCGCACAGCGAGCAGAGAGAGGCAGAAGCGAAATGGCGGGGAGGGAGGCAGAAGCGAAATGCTGGACAGAGGCGAAATGGCGGAAAGGGAGGCAGAGGCGAAATGCTGGCGAAATGGGTGCAGAGGCGAAATGCTGGGCACAGGCGAGAGAGAGAGAGAGAGAGAGAGAGAGAGAGAGAGAGAGAGAGAGAGAGAGGCAGAAGCGAAATGGCGGGGAGGGAGGCAGAAGCGAAATGCTGGACAGAGGCGAAATGGCGGAAAGGGAGGCAGAGGCGAAATGCTGGCGAAATGGGTGCAGAAGCGAAATGCTGGGCACAGGCGAGAGAGAGAGAGAGAGAGAGAGAGAGAGAGAGAGAGAGAGAGAGAGTTGTAGAGAGAGAGAGAGAGAGGGAGAGAGAGAGAGAGAATTATATTAAACGTCTTCAACAGACGCAAAGGGTCTATGAGACCAAACAAAATGTTAGAGAGAGAGAGAGAGAGAGAGAGAGAGAGAGAGAGAGAGAGATGGCTTGGAATTTGGCACAATGTAGATAGTATAGAGAGAGAGAGAGGGCTAACTTGCCACTTGGGCCTTGAGGCTTGGACAATGGAACTTGGAACTTTGGAAGCTTGAGGCTTGAGCAATGAGGCTTGAAGCTTCAAATTTGAGTGTGGAGAAAAGTCCTAAAGTGTGTCTTCTTTTATAGCTGGAAATTTGCCCGTTTCTGGCCGTTTCTGGCCGTTTTCTGACCGTTTATGACCCCTGTCTGCGTCCCCTGTCTGCGTCCCCTGCCCGTCCCGCGTTTCGGGAACGCGTCCCCGGGACGACTGTCTGCGTCCCCATTCTGCACGGCGTCCCCTGCGCGTCCCCCCCCGTCCCCGGCCGTCCCCGTCCCCGTCCCGCGCGTCCCCGCGTCCCGCGTCCCGCGTCCCGCGTCCCTAAGGGCCGTCCCCGCGTCCCCGTGTGACTCTGCCTGATGAGCCTGTCACAGAAGATCCGCCAGAGATTGAAGAGCTTGAGGAGATCCTCCAGCCAGAACAGATTGTTTTTCACAAGGAGAGAAAGCTACCTGCAGGAAAGCTTTCCAGGAGATACCTTGTGAAGTTTAAGAATTATTTGCCTATTGATGCCAAATGGGTAAATGAAGATTATTTTGCAGATTATCCGCAATTGTTGCAGGCATATCTTGAGGCTTTTCAGTTGAGGTCAACTCTTTAGAAGCCCGGGGGGATGTCACCAATTGGCCGACCATTTGGTCCATTCCTAGTTTTTGCGTCTCGTTCACTTGAGGCCAGGCCGGTGTCTCGTGTGAAGAGGCCAGTATTTTGCTGACATGGACGAGAGCCAGCCTGGTGCACCCGTGTGTTAGCAGGATGGTGTCGTATGGACGGGAGCCAGATCAGTGCCACCCGTGTATGACCTGGACTGTGTTCGATCCATGGGACTGTCACGCCATGGAAGAACCAGTATTCGTGCCGTGTTTTGCCTATGGGACTGTCACACCATAGGGAAACTCGTGCCTGGAATTGTGTCTTCCAGGTTTTTATGTTTTATGTCGTGCCAGTTTTGTGTCGACAGATATTTTGTACATGTTCCATGAACGGGAGATATGTCCATGTTACTATTTGCACATGCACACATATTTTGCATGTTTGAAACTGTTTTCGCATGACATGTATTTGTGTGTTTGCCTGCTTGACGTGTTACTTACTGAGTGGGGACGCCTGCCAGTGAGTCGTGAAGTCTGCTCTGTATTCTGACGAGTTTTAGTGCATGTGAACAGGTGGTAAGTATGTTACACATGTTGTTTTAATGTTTTTTTAATTCTAACCCTTTATTTTATAAGGTTAGGTGTTCACACTTATTTAAAAGTGGGCACCCCCTTTGGGCACCCACTTTGGGGCCAAGGTGGGGAGCCCCACTTTTAAGTGAGTGTGGGGGTAGGCATGGTCACCTACCCCCACTAGTCCCCCACATGCAAACGTGGGTATGACCAAGGTTATCTCCACATGATAATTATTAAATAAAGCTTTCTCCATCAAGCGTAGAAGAACATCGCTTCTCTCTTACGTAGAGAACCAGGCGACCACCCTCTCTGCGCATGTTCCCCTGAGGCGGCTTGTTTTCCTTCAACTCCTTCAGGCAGCAGCTACTGCTCTCAGACGTGGGCCATCCTCACAAGGCACTGCTGCGCATGCTTTTCCTGAAGGCGACCCTCTGCTGCTGGCTGCGCCTGCCTATCTACAGGTGGTCGAGTGCTGTTGCAAGCAGCTGTTAACTCCACGCATGTTGCTGCTCTTCACAGGCGGCTGTCTATCTCTACAGGCGACTGCACCATAGGCTGACGGCTGCCCACTCTACAGGCGGCTGTGTGTTTTATCTCTAGCAAGGCTACGCTGCCTTTCCTTCTGCAGGCGGCTGTTACCTCCAGACTGCTGCGCTACCTTCTCATACTGACGGCTGTGTACACTACTGCAACTAGTCGTCTTCCCTTTTACAAGCGGCTGCCCCCACTTGAAGCAACCAGGCAAAAGGCGGCTGTGCCCATGGTGGTGGAACTTGTCTTGGTGATTCTTCACGAGGCAACTCTTTCTTCAACAAGGGTGGTTTCATCTTCATCATACCACAAATATTGGTTTTCTATCAACCATCTTCAAGTAAGTGATTTTCAGATTTGAGTAAAGTATTTTATGTTTAAATCTGATAAAGGATTCATCCCGCTCGGCCAACACCCGTTCGGTGCCGGGTTGTCCAAGCTGTATTGGCGAACCTCGGTCCAAAGGTGCTGAGATCGGGAGAGCCAGGCGTTAGTACGAGAGCGCCTGTTTGTGCGTGGTCTCGGAACACCAGTGAGGCGCTCTCCGCGGAGTCCAGTGAAAGCACAGGACCGTAGAGATTGGACCACACTAGTGGTCGTTCTGCTTCAAGCTTCTACATCGAAATTCGAGCCTACTTGTTTGGTACTGTTTTCATATGTACATGGACATTATCTGGTTCTCAGAACCCATGGAGCATTGTATTCATTAAATACTCCCAATAAATATATCATATATTGAGGGGGGGGTCGGCCCGTTCCGGCCCCAGTGCTGGTGTCCATCTTTCCATTTCTGTTCATTTAAATTTCAAGTTGTTTTAAGTTGTCCATTTCAAATTTGTGGGTTTAAAGTCGTGCTATTAAGCGTGTGGGTGTCCAACGGAGTCTTTCCCACTTGACGGGATCGGTTTCACTTGCATCCAATGCTCATCCTCACGAGCCTCTTCAAATGAATCTGGCTCATTTGCAGTACTCATGCAAGCAACATCTGTGTGTTGTCTTGCATTACGTGAACTAGCCCTAGTCTTGCTACCAAGTAGAGTTGAAAGTTTGCTCTCCTGTAAAGTACGGAGCAGCCAACGAGGCACAACTCTAGCCTCTTCCATTGCTGTCCTATTGCTTCCTCCACATTTTGAGGTGTAATGAGCTCATTCATGGGCTGATTTTGAGTACCCAAATGCTTTCCATTAGGCAAAGTTGATGGTTGATCTGTTGAGCCATGAATTCCCAACAGGAGAAGTCCTTCAAACATGTTATGTGGGCCCGAAGGTGGTTGTCCAAAAAATTCAGCCAATGGCTGGTCTAAATTTTCAACAAATACATCTATGCTGTCCAAAATCCTTTTGTGTGTGGATGGATTAAAGAGACGGTAGCCTTTACTGCCACTGCTATAACCCACAAATAAGAACTTAGCTGCTTTGTCATCAAGCTTTCCTCTCAACTGTTGAGGTACATGTGCATATGCTATACGTCCAAAAACTCTAAACTTTAAAGTGATCAACTTTAGGTTTCCTTTCGTGGCGTTATGGTTTTCAATGCTTTGGTAGGGCATCTATTCAACACACGTGTAGCACACATTATTGGCTTCATCTAGAATTTGTGAGGCACTCCTTTGCCTTTAACCATGCATCTAGCCATTTCCATCAAAGACCTGTTCTTTCTCTCAGCAACATTATTTTGTTGAGGAGAATATGGCATCGTGCATTGATGCTTTATGCCTTTTTCTGCCATAAATGCTTTGAAAGCAATGGACATGTATTCCCCCCCTCGATCAGTACGATGGGTCTGCAGTTTGCAACCTGTTTGATTTTCAGCTTGTGCCACAAAATGCTGAAAACATGCAAATACATAAGATATTTCCTTCAAGGGATACACCCAAGCAAATCTGGAGTAGTCATTGATAAAGGTTACAAAGTACAGATGCTTTCCAAAAGATGGTGTCCGCATAGGACCACACACCATAGTTACCACGGAACGGGAACGTTCCGGGAACGTCGGATGCTAGAACGGGAGCGGGAACGGGAACGGGAGCGGATCGGGAACGTCGCGGAACGCCACGTCATATGACATGTCAGCATATGACACAAAAAAATGTAACTTTTTGTATACGGATAGCCAAATATGCTTCCTAATATTTGCTCCCCCAAGACATGAACATACATTTCTGCAAGCAAAACAAACGTTCCGCCCATTTTTTTTTTTTTTTTTTTTTTTTTTTTTTTTGCGGAACGTTCCGGCGTTCCGGGAACGTGCCTTCGCCCGGAACGGCGTTCCGGCGTTCCAGGATGACGGAACGACGTTCCATGGTAACTATGCCACACACATCACTGTGCACAAGCTGTAATTTCCGGATAGCCCTTGTTGATCCATCTTTTGGGAATCCATTTCTATGCATCTTACCTAATATGCACCCTTCACATACATGTTTTGTTGGCAGCTCTACCTGAGGTATATCTAGTACCATTTTATGGCTTTGCAATAGCATCAAATTGCCATAATTCACATGCCCAAACCTAGCATGCCACAATTCTGCCTCATGCATGGCGGGTGTAAGAGTGGTAACCACATGAGCATCATGCTCTCTCCTGTCAAGCTGATATAACCCATGGTACAATGTGCCGGAAGTGACCGATGCATAGCCACCTTCACGGTCTTTCACTGTGCATCTGTCGTCCTCAAAGTTCACTGCATATCCTCTTTTAGCAAAAGAGGAGACAAACAACAAGTTCTTCTTAATCCCTGGTACATACGGAAGACATAATTCTATACCATTTGTTGTTGTGAGGATCACCTCACCAACACCCTGAGCTGGATAAGAAGAATTGTTTGCACATGTTACCTGCTTGCCTTCAGGGGAAGCCATAGGCTTCTTAAACAAATCCCTCCATGAGGTAATGTGTTTAGAAGCACCACTGTCAAAGTACCATGTGTCGTGTCTTTCATTGACACTGAGAGACATGCTCCAATGATGCATCATATCTGTAAGTAAGAAAAGTCCACTCATCCTGCACAAGATTTACTGATGCATCATCTTTCCCTGTAGGTGATGATGAAGAATCTATACAACCATGCTGCTTTCCTTTTTCTTCTTCACTCATTCAAGTAATGACCTGGTTTCTTGCAGTAGTGACATTTGCCCTTTTCTTGGGCTTGCATGCATCATTTTTAGTCTTTTGTGAAGGCTGTCCCGAATTAGTCTTTGGCTGAAAACTGTGTTTGGCTTTTCCCTTGTCCTTATCTTGGGCAACAAAAGCCCCGTCACTACCACGCATGTTGGAAGATTTGTTCTTCCGATTTTACTCCTCCTATAGTAACAAACCAACCAACTCTTCAAACAAGATTGGTTTTGGGTTTCCCCGCATAGATAGAGTGAACGATGTGTGGAAGTTCAAGTAGGTTTCTGGCAAAGATTATAGTGTTCTGGAAACCTACTCCTTTTCGAAAATGACCTCATTAATATTGAGCAGTTGCTCCCGAAGATCCTGGATCTTCGTAAGATGATTAGCCATACTATCACCTTCATTCATGTCCAAGTTCTCAAGCTCTTTCTTGAGAAATGCAACCTTGGCCTCATTCTTTGTCTGATATATGGTTTCAAGTACATCCCAAGCTCGCCGTGAGGTCTTGCAAGACCGAATATGCGGTATGATTGATCGCTTTATTGACAAAGCAATCAAAGCTATCGCTTGGGCATCGCGAGTATCCCATCTCTTCTGCTCCTATGAGGGAGGAGTGGGTATTGCAGCTTGAGCACCACGACCAGGCATGTTAGGTGCTATGTCAAGAGGGCATACATCTTCACCTCACACATAACCCCATAATTCTTTGGCCACTAGTAGATTTCGGACCATGAAACTCCATAGGGATTAATTACTGCTATCCAATTTGTCCTCTTGGGACAAAACCTCGAATATATTAGTCGTATTTCCAGCCATGTGCTGAAATCTCTTGCAAGAGAGATGCAAACATGTGCAACCAAATATGCTGTAAAAAAGCACCTGCAGGCAAAATCCCAAACGCACCGGAGTGCAATGCCAGGCAACCACAAAGTCCTGTGCAAATGTTTTGCCCTGAATACAAGGTTGCATATAAGCAATGCTGAAAATCCCCAAATTTCTGAGCACCAATGGGCTGATTTATGTGTCAATTGCACATAATTTACAAAAGCCCCAAAAACCTGTGTACCAATGAGCTTTAATTGTGCAATTAAGCATTGATTTTAAAAAATCTCCAAAATTTTGTGCCCTGTAAACTGCAATTGTGCAATTAAGCACAAATTTTGAAAAATCCCCAAAATTTTCTCTGTCCTGCATCTTAATGCTGCCCTGTACTGTTGCCTGTACCTGATTTTTGCAATGAAGCAAGAAATGAACAAAAGCACTTGAACTGAACCAAAAAATCAGTACCTGGTGGAACCTTGATTTTTTTGCAGAGATGCGTATTGAAGAAGTTGTGTGCAAATGGTAGACTCTGGTGATGGCCTTTGGCTAGTAGATGATGACGACCATAGAGGGGAAACCGGCGGGAGATGCAGCACATGTTGCAGTGAGAGATCGCGAGATTGCTGACGTCGTGCAGATAACGGGTAGGCGGCTACAGGCGGGCAAATGGTTGATGAGGCGGGCAGACAGTTGATGAGGTGGGCAGACGACGTCGACGTGCAGGAGCTGGCGGCCTCAGTCAATGGGCAGGAGCCGGTGACGTATAGGGCCTGCGGACGCAAGGCGGCAACGGCAGGTAGGCCGACAGGAGACGAGATGTGACTTGCAGGCAACGGTGACTTGGCGTAGGACGATGAGCTAACTGGCTGGCGGACAGGACGGTGTCGAACGGCGACGGAAGCAAGGCACCAAAAAACTCACAAGTTTGTCAATTGCCACATAAGCCTCAAGTGGGCGGAGCTCAGCCAGGCGCTGCCCACTGAGGTGAGAGCACCGCCGACAGGCTGGGTGGTGGTGAAGCTCTCCCCACTAGTGCTGCCCCCTTTAGAGGCTGAAATGGGCGGTGGAGGTGAGGGCAGCCGGCTCACGGGCGGCGCTGGAGGGCGGTCGAAAATTGAGGCAACGGCCGGACGGGCAGCGACGGACGGATTGTGCAAGACGGAAGGCCACAGTCGATGACGGATGGAAGGTTGCCGGAAGCCAGGCGTCAGGAACTGCACGACTAGAGGGTTGCAACCCAGCTCTGATACCGCTGTTAGGTTAGGGTTGCATAGAAAACAGAGACACACAGAGATGCACAACAGCAATCACTCTCAAGAGAGTGAGAGATAGTGATTGATGCTCAAAGAAGATATGATACAAAAGTGTGTGGAGCTTGGGGGTTGACTCCACAATATCAAAATACAATAAATGAGTGGTGTCCTTTCACACCTAATATCCAAGGGGAAAAACCCAAAGGGAGAAAAGTGCCTTTGGTTAGCCCATATTCACATGTGGCACTACTCATAGCATATATGCCAATATGTGCAGCATATTTGGGGATTCTTATTCATAAGGGGAAGTTTTGTAAAGTGGAGGCATCCATAGGCACTCCTATTCCTATGGAATACTCCCGGAGTCTTGTGTTAGCTCATTCAAGTATATACTGTGTTTTTGGCATACTTCGGCGATCCCACCTTCAATCCCGTCATATCCCGGTGCCTTGTGTGCACACTCTTGTAACTCTCTTTTTCTCATGTTTTCCCAAGAGCTCACATCAAGGGGAGGCTTTCCTGTTCCCAAGTTCTCTCTCTAGCTTTGGGAAATTTTGTACTACTGTGAGAATGTCGCAAAGAGTTGCTTCCACTGAACTTTCCCGGTTTGGTGCCTTCATGACAACTGAAGATCGGCTTGATGGTCCCAAGTACTCATTATGGAGCTTCATGGTGAAGAGTCTTTCAATTACCAAGGAGCTATGAGAGATTGTTACGGGGCAAGAGCCTTGTCTTGCAGCATCAACTCTTGGCACCTCCTCGGCATCAAGAGCGACTCAAACTGTGGCACAAGTTGTGTTAGGCATTGCAGCACTGCCTCCTGGACCCACTGAAGATCAAAGATGGTGGGATGCATGTGATGCTCAAGCAATGGCTATGATTGCTTTCAGTCAAGCGATCAATTGTACCTCACATCCGATCCTGCAATTCTGCAAGGTTTACCTGGGTGGTCCTCAAGACCATGTTCCAGTCCGGTAATGAAGCATGAGTCATGTACTTAATGCAAGAGTTGGACAAGTTGACTAAGAACGAAGGTGATTCCATTGCAAATCATCTTACCAAGTTAACAGACCTAAAAGTTTGACTGGATCCATGCTTCCATCTATGGAGGAGAATCTGCACAGGCTCAATGACTTCGGCTTTGTGTACTATGTCCAGTTGTTGCTCATCTACAATATCTTGCAAAGTTGGACCAATGTAGGGCTTCAACCAAGAAACATGGAAAATATTATGCATAGATCTGAAAGCTTAAGCTTCATAGAGACATCATTTGGTTTGTCCAGTTGCTTCAATCTCTACTTCATTATCCACAGATATACCCAATCCTTAAAGTCGATATCTCGTCTTGATTTGTTGGCTTGCCGAGAGTATACTTCCTATGCTTTGGCAAGGCTGTCCTTGACAAGAATGATCTCTGAAAATGTTTCGGTGGTCTTGCTAGCCTCCAAGGAAGGTGACACCATTCTTGTAAGAAGTGACGAGAAATGGCAGCTAAATGTTGCCTCATACAGATTCCGGCCAATGCTAGATGAATGAGTTTCATTGAGGATGGCCTAAACCAAAGGAATGTAATGCTCCCACTTTGACTGCATGTCATGGCAATACGATTTGAGAACATCAAAGGCCAGCTGATTGTAGATTTCAGTTTGGCCATCGGTTTGCGGATGGAATATGATGGACAGATGCACAACTTGGTCCCAAAGTTGTCGAATAATGCTCTCCAAAAATTTGAAGTAAACTGAAACTGGCCTCTGATAGAAAACCAGAGTGCGGTAAGAGCTAACACCCGTCCACTTGTAGTCTAGATGATAAACAAAACACAGATTGGAGCTAGAGTGCCCAAATCTGAAAACACAACGACACCTGTTGGCCCCAAAGCTTGGCGCCCCTTGCGGTATTTCTTTATTCCATTAAAATAATATGTATGGCTGAGTACAACACAAAAACCAGCCAAGAGTTTACACCTGTAGTCCAATCTGACTGCCCACAAATCCTTCTCAGCACAGAGGATCTATGCACACAGATCTGTGTCCTCAAGCAACACACTGTGCCTCCCTCTGATCAGCCAAGTTCACAAAGCAGGCCAGCCATGGGCATACATCTGGCATAACTCAAGAGCATGATACATCTTCTCAGCTCAACATACATATGCTGTTCAATCTCTGTCTTAATCCCTTGTCAATCTGCCATACTCCTCCTCTCACAAGGAGCCAGATAGTACATACCTGTAGCAGACATCAAGCAATAGAAAGAGAGATAGATGAACAGAGTCAAGGCTTACCAAGTTCAGCTCGTGAAACAACACTGGAGGAAGCAACAGCACTAATCTGTGCCTGAGGCACTTGAACCCAAAATCCTGCTTCACACGTGTGCTTGCACTTGCTTGTATCTTCCTCCTGATGCTCACTCCTATGCTGTCCTTGAAAGTACAGATCTGAAAATCAGCACTGTACTTGATTGTACCGCCTCGGGATGCGTGCCAGGCGTTGTACTTGCATAAACAACCTGCTGTCCACTTCTGTACCTGCCTGAATCAGCCTGCACAGGTCTGTCCAGCACCCAGTAAAGCGCCGCCTGCACCTGTATGAGCTGTATCTGACTGCCCGTACACTGTACGGCAGTCGTACAGTAAGGTATGGGCTGGAAAACTGACTGTCCAGCCTGTATAGGGCTTCTGCGCAGCCACCAGCAGCTGCTCTGTGCGCCGCCAGCAACAGAGGAGAAAGAGAGAGAGAAAGAGAGAGTCCCGTACAGTGCTGTACGGCTGGTTCTCTCAGAAAAACAGCAACAAAGCTGATCTTCAGCAGCCGCCTCCTCCTCCTTGAGCTCTTCCACGATTGTTCTCAAGCGCATGAGGGAGCTCTCCTTTTTACTACACGATTCCCCAAAAAGGGAACAGAGAGAGTGAAGAGAGAGAAAACTCCTTTCCAATTTAATCCCTAGGGCCCCAACTTAATAAGTTCCTAGGGCCACTAAGGCCTAGGGGCAAACTTCAATTAAGAAGTCACTGGGAGTAGAGCTTCCCAAAACTTCTTGTTATAATCCTCCAAACTATCACACTTTGAAGCATCCAGCTTGTGCCATGCGGTCATAACATCCACCTCAAATGTAGATGTGAGCCATACGGAAGAGAAAACCTGTTTGAATTGGACCCATGTGGTGGGTGCTATGCCCTGCAAAAGAAGAGTAGACCACCACTGCAAAGCATTGCCCTTGAGAAAAGTGGCAGCTTTCCTCACCTTTGAAGACTCTGTGTAATTCCCACCAGAAAAAGCAGCATCAAACTGCTGTAAAAAGGTAAGTGCCTTCAATTTATCCTTGGCCCCACTGAAAGTGTCAAACTTCACTGCAGCTCCCCCTTCCTTGTAATCCTTCGCCTTGCCCATAGGCGTTAGATTATCATATGGAAGTGGTTTTGTGAGATTGCTGCCCCCAACATTCATACCCATCATTGGGTCAACATTTCCCATTCCAACACCAGGCATACCATACATCCCAGCCATGTTTCCATACATTCCATGCTGCATACCTGGCTGCATGCCACCAAACATATTGCCTTGCATCCCAGGTTGCATGCTTCCAAACACATTTCCTTGCATACCGGACTGCATACCACCATACATATTCCCTTGCATGCCAGGCTGAAAATTGGCTCCAAAAGGCCCATACATACCCATGCCTCCCTGAGGGTATCCCCCAGTCATGGATTGAAACACCGAGCCACCACCAAAATAACCTGGATGCATGTTCTGCTGAGGAATAGGTGGCTGTCCATAGAAGGAACTCTGTGGGTTAGCACCAAAAGCATGCTGCATGTTCGGAAACTGTGCAGGAGATGGATCCTGTGGAGTGGTACCACTATGACCTTGAGGAAGATTCTTCGAACGAACCTTCTTCTTCTTTTTCTGGGGCTCTGTGCGGGGCTCTGAGCGAGATCTCAAAAATTCAGCAAATCTCTCACTCTGAGTGAGCTGCATAAAAGTATCCATAACACTAGCCAAGCGATCTTTGAACCGAGCATCATCATCCTCTTTACCATGCACATCTTCTGGCTGTGTTACATCCTCATAAGGCTCAACATCTGCAGCCTGTTCTCCTGCAAAAATATCCTCAGATACATCTCTTTCAGGAGAAGACTCTTGCTCTTCTTCTTCTTGATAGAAGTACTCTTCCTCTGTATCAGACATGATTGCTGAATTTTCAGCAATGGCTTTCTCCAAAACAACCACGAGCTCACCCCCTTCAGAAAGTTGATGATTGGTCCCGGCAACGGAACCTTGAAACCGGCCTCTGATAGAAAACCAGAGTGCGGTAAGAGCTAACACCCGTCCACTTGTAGTCTAGATGATAAACAAAACACAGATTGGAGCTAGAGTGCCCAAATCTGAAAACACAACGACACCTGTTGGCCCCAAAGCTTGGCGCCCCTTGCGGTATTTCTTTATTCCATTAAAATAATATGTATGGCTGAGTACAACACAAAAACCAGCCAAGAGTTTACACCTGTAGTCCAATCTGACTGCCCACAAATCCTTCTCAGCACAGAGGATCTATGCACACAGATCTGTGTCCTCAAGCAACACACTGTGCCTCCCTCTGATCAGCCAAGTTCACAAAGCAGGCCAGCCATGGGCATACATCTGGCATAACTCAAGAGCATGATACATCTTCTCAGCTCAACATACATATGCTGTTCAATCTCTGTCTTAATCCCTTGTCAATCTGCCATACTCCTCCTCTCACAAGGAGCCAGATAGTACATACCTGTAGCAGACATCAAGCAATAGAAAGAGAGATAGATGAACAGAGTCAAGGCTTACCAAGTTCAGCTCGTGAAACAACACTGGAGGAAGCAACAGCACTAATCTGTGCCTGCAGGCACTTGAACCCAAAATCCTGCTTCACACGTGTGCTTGCACTTGCCTGTATCTTCCTCCTGATGCTCACTCCTATGCTGTCCTTGAAAGTACAGATCTGAAAATCAGCACTGTACTTGATTGTACCGCCTCGGGATGCGTGCCAGGCGTTGTACTTGCATAAACAACCTGCTGTCCACTTCTGTACCTGCCTGAATCAGCCTGCACAGGTCTGTCCAGCACCCAGTAAAGCGCCGCCTGCACCTGTATGAGCTGTATCTGACTGCCCGTACACTGTACGGCAGTCGTACAGTAAGGTATGGGCTGGAAAACTGACTGTCCAGCCTGTATAGGGCTTCTGCGCAGCCACCAGCAGCTGCTCTGTGCGCCGCCAGCAACAGAGGAGAAAGAGAGAGAGAAAGAGAGAGTCCAGTACTGGCCGTACAGTGCTGTACGGCTGGTTCTCTCAGAAAAACAGCAACAAAGCTGATCTTCAGCAGCCGCCTCCTCCTCCTTGAGCTCTTCCACGATTGTTCTCAAGCGCATGAGGGAGCTCTCCTTTTTACTACACGATTCCCCAAAAAGGGAAGAGAGAGAGTGAAGAGAGAGAAAACTCCTTTCCAATTTAATCCCTAGGGCCCCAACTTAATAAGTTCCTAGGGCCACTAAGGCCTAGGGGCAAACTTCAATAAACATTAAAACTTAATGTTTTAATGTTCCCCCTTCACACCTAGGGATGTCCACACATCTTAAACACTGTCCGGGCACCCCCCATGTGAATCATAAAATATTCTGACCCTGCAACCACCATGCACACACTTGTCCTGCTCCATTTTCACAGGGCCATGACATAAACTTGGGATCCTTGTCTGATGTTATTGTCCTTGGCAATCCTCCTATGGAGTACCAATGGTGGATGAACAGGTGAGCGATGTTTAGAGCCAGAGAGCTCTCTTGTTTTTTTACATGTCTCAACAATGAGAGAATAGCTGAATTTATAGTTCTTGCCCAAAAGCACTTGAGAAAAGTGCTTTAAAACTCACTTATAGCCCAAAAAAGATCTTTTTAATAATAAAAGCTCTTCTCTTTTTAGTATTTAAAAAGCTTTTAATCTTTTGCTTTCCAAAAGCTGGTCGTATCATTCCAAGCCTGTAAGGTGGCCATGCGTTGCTATCCTGCCACGTGTTAGTGCCATGTCACCCCCCCTCCTTGCATGTTGCGTTTTTTTGGTATCAACAGCTTGTATTTTGATGCTTCGGTGACTGACAAGTGCGGCAAGAGAGGATGATCTACTCGAGGCATTTTCTGCTTGTGACACTGAGTCGGAGGCAGCAAAGGAGCTAGATGATGAGGACATTGAGGGTATTCAAGATCTAGAGGATACAGATCCTAGAGGCTTGGTCCTTGGATCTTTATATTTTCAATTTGTATTAGAATTTCAAAATTTTTTAGTTTGATCACTCAGTCACTGATGATTGAGGACTCTATGGACCATTTATGTCATATGGATTGCTATTTTGGCTCTTTCAGAGCATAGATGTCTTGGTTTTTGACATTTCACTACGACTATAGTCTTGATGAGTATTGACTCTTTCTGTTTTCTTTCAAAATCTTGTCTTGTTCTGATGATGATTCATTGATGTGACGTGTCGATGGTTATTGAAAAGTGAAAGGTTTGAATTATGAATGATAAATGGATATAATATGTATTATGTATCTCGTGTATCAGCCTGCAGCCTGCTGCCTAGGCTCTGTTGGGACTCAAGAATCAGGATTCAAGCCACATCTATACATGTTTTCATGAGCATTTCATGAGGTTTTTGAATGCTTTACATTTTGTTTTGTTTAAGCTGTACAACATTATATAACCAATATTCTAGATTTTTTGGACCTTGTGCAACTATGATCTTGTACTTGTAGACTTTCTCCACGCCAACAACCTTGCCTGTTCAAAGTTTAGAAATTCATGTCTGTATTAGACTTAGAGTGATTCCCTTTCTTTGATTATTGGGAAGACACTCTTTAGGTTGCATACTAGTGGCCTGTAACTTGTTGGTTGTTAAGTTTATTGACTTCATAGGGTAGATTCAACGTTTCCCGAAATGGCTTCGATTCTTCCGCTCTCTGGCCTTAATGCATTGCTCACTTGATTGGACACACATGCATTATGGAAGACTTAGTTTTTAAAATCAGCAAGTTTCTGTTTATCTGTTTCATGAAGCCTGAGAAGGTTATTTACTGTCTTAAAAAGTGAGGTGTGTAGTTTGCTCCTATAGATACTCCAGCTGCAGCAGAGAGGTTTCTTGCACATTGGCATCCTGAGGCTGGCATCTTTATGGAGAGTGAACTGTGGCCAAACCTTCTTCTGATCGCATCTTTGAAAGGGGTATGGTCTTCGAAGCCGAGATTTAATTTGGATGTTAGCACTGCATTAAAAGAGGAAAGCAAAAGAATCACTGCCTTAGAAGAGGAAAGCAGCGGGTTCTTTTGCAGCCCAATAAGCCACTTCATTATATGGGTTTAGAAAAACTGCGTTTTCTGCATAAAAAGGTTATTGAATAATATTGATTATTATTGTTATTCATGCAGATGTTCTTGGCATTGTTGAATGCAAGAATGTCTTTGAGGTCCTTTGAGTGGTGGTCCTTCCCGGTTGCAAGACCCTTGGTGACACAAATGCTCTCAAAGTTTTGCCTTATTCTTCCTTTGGTATGGGCATACAATTTTCTACTGCTTTTGGTTTATAGTGGCTCATTGTCGAATGCTTGACTTTTTGAACATTTCTGGATGGAAAGGTAGAGCACCAAGGAAGCTGTGCGCTATCAAATTCTTGGGGCACCTCCTACAATCGTTCATTTTGCCGGTAACCTGAAATATGGTAATTAATTTAAAGTTGCATGAACCCAAAAAGGGTGCTAAAAAAAAAAAACTTCTTTTGGATATGCTTGAGTTGAACTTATATCTAACTTTGTTGTAGATTTCGTAAGGAATTGTTTTTGGATGTTGTCACATGCATCATCCCCAGACATATGTCATGACTATTGGAAAATGATGGGGTTAAGGTTTAGCCGTGAGTGCTGGCCATGCAAGCCGAGTTTAAAAAGGAGGTTAGGGGTGCATATGTGTACTATATGTGCTGTTGTCATGTGCATCAATAAATGGGATGCCACATGGACACAATTTGCAACATTAGCAGGTTCAAGGGCAAGTTAGGGGCAGGATTGGAAATATTAGGTACCCAAGAAGCTGCCCAGAAGAGCCAGGATTAGGCACGCAAGTGTGGATCTGGTTGGACAATTAGAATTGCCAACTATGGGGATGTGTGCTGCCCACCTAGAGTGGCCGACCAGCAGATACGCACCTATTTAAGCATTGGCCAGGTTTAAACTGAAGTACCTAGTGCCAGGCCTGCAATGCTAGGTCCCAAAGCAGCACAGGCAATAATTGGCTCAAAGTAACGCAATCTCAATCTGTAGTACACAGTTGCACATGTCTTGGCACAGGGAGGCAACATTTTGTTTATGCATTGTAAACATTATCACTAGGGTTTAGAAGTCCAGATTTGAGTTTTCAACATTGTAATGATGGCCTATATTCATCAGCAATATACATGGTAGATTAGGTGTAAACGAAAGTCTCTCCTCTTATACAATGCGTTTTTAGGTTGTGCTCGGTAGTTAGCCTTCTAGTGTGCTTTTACTTAGGGCATAATCAAGCATGCTTTTGCATGCATGTAACAATGGTATCAGAGCCTAGGTCTCTACCAAGGGGAGACTTGCAGCAAGGCTTTGCTTTAGGTTTTACATGCAGCATAGGTCCTTGCAGTCTTTGCATCAGGGTTTACATGCAAGATGGCTTTGCGTTAGGTCTTCCTTGCAACTATATGCGTTAGTTTTGATTCCTGTTAAGAATGTAAACATCAATATTAATCGTCTCATCATTCATTCCAAAAAGGTTTAGGAATATTTCTGCCATCGAGCATTCTCCTTGCCATTTTGACAATATAGTGCAACATCAAAATGAATTTGTAAGTCACAGTCGGTGATGTCTAAGATAGAAAGGAGGTTCCAAGAATATTTGGAAGGCTTTTTGAAGATCCTTTGTAGACATCAGTGAGATTATACCTGTACCCTAAGGCATTTTGCATTGTTTTCCATTGCTACCATGATGTCATCTCCCATAGGCTTAAGGGAGGAATATGATTGATCGTGTGCCTAGGAGTCTCAGTTTGGATGATCCATGAATCATCTTGCACTGCTACATTGGCTATTACGTTACACATTTCCTTGATGTCACAAATACCTGAACCTCTGTAGCAGAATTGTATTCTTCTTTGGTTTTCAGATTACCACTTTCTTTTTCATGCCCTATAGCCTTATGCCCGTAGTAAAATCTTTAACCTTTTTCTTCTTCTTTGAAGAGCTGGAATCGTTACACTTCTTCTTATCGTTGTTAGCTTGTTACCAATGCTACTACCATGTAGCCACACTATATCATCTCAAAATAAGAGAGCTGAACTTAAGCTTTATGCAAGTGTTTAAGATGTGAGAAAACTTGATTGGCAATATTGTGAGACAATCATCTAAATTTGGGAAAGCCATGCTCATCACATTGCAACCATTTGATCTCGAAGATTTTTTATTTTGACAAGAAATGTGTGACGCAGCTTCGTATGTTACGGGCAGCAGTAGGTGAAGTCGGGGGCGGTGCCGACGTGGCAGTGGGGTAGCAGCACAAAAAAGCGGAGGTTGGGAAGCACGATTACTGAAAGGGTAGCATTGTTTTCATTAAAAATATTAAAATGAGGTGTAAGGTTTACAACCTTTGTGAAAGTATATTATTAGTTGTGTGAGTCTAAGGTTTATAACCTTTGTAAAAGTATATTATTAGTTGTACGCCTGCGCATGAGAAAAATGCCAAGATTTCGACAAGCCATCTGCAAACTTTCAAGCATTGGAGGCTTACGGAGCGATTCTTTGAAGCATGGGCTGGCCAAGGAGAAACTCCAGCAGAGTATTGGGCTGAGAATGGTGGTCTACATTTACAATCATCTTTTGTACTGAAATTCAGTTGTAACACATTTTCTTGTACATAATACAATTCAATAATTTAGGCCTATTGTGTGTGTTTTGTGTTTGAATTCCACTGCTCTCTTCTATTTCTATATTCTCAAAACCCTAGTACATAGGCACAAGAGCTCATTGGTATCAGAGCCTAGGGAACTCGCAAATTAGGCACTCGTGTTTGTTGACTGCTTAGAGCATTCTTGTCGCCCTCCAGTGGGGCCTGACCCGACGCGGAGGTAGCCGGTGAGCTCTCTCCGCCGTTTGATTCATCGATTCTCGGCGCTAGTTGAGATGACCATCGCCGCTTCCCCGGTGAGGGCTCTCCCCAAGTGGGCCCCCTAGGATTTTGGGGCTGCCTGTGGATTGCAGTTTCTTCTGATGTCTTCCTGCAGAAGGGACTTATTTTTGAGGAGAGAGTAGCTCCCATTCGGATTTGTGTGGCGTTTCATCACTCCATGCTAGAGAGTGGCTCGATGATCTTCTCCTTTCCCTTGAGTGCTGCCTCAGAGACAGTGGGATTCGGAGTTGGTGGCTGCCACCATCCAGGGGCAGTCAATAGAGCTCTCACACAATCTTTATGATTTACACATCATTGACGTGCTTACCCACCTTTGGCCCTTGGCTAGGCTGGAGCCTGGAGGTTCAGGCCATAGAGACCGGGATGGGGAGGTGGTGGCCTCCAGCCTGGAGGTGCTGCTCTTTGTGTTCCTTTATATCTCAGTCGCAGTACCTCTCCCCCCCTCTTATAGATACCTCCATTGTGATCGATGGAGTTCGGAATATGCATACTCTCGTGCTTGGACAGAGTGGCGACACATAGAGGACACGGTCCACGCCTACTTGGTGCACCTTTGACCCAGGATTGATTGTGATTATTCCCCATCTAAATCCATGCCCAAGACTCTTCGAGTGGAGGGTAGTTCTGATAGTTCCGTCTCCCATAGAGATTGATATGCGGATAGTCTCATGGAAAATTTAGGGTTTAGGGGGGCCTCAGTGCTTTCAGAGACGAGGCATCCTCAGAGGAGAGGCGTCCTCAAAGGAGAGCTTCATAGAGCTATAGTTGGGGGCCCCATCGACATTATTTTCCTCTAGCAGCACCACCTGTCTGAGGGGTGTACCCGCCGTTTTGCAGGAAGTTTTTACCAAGCAAGAGCCACACTTTTTGGTCTCCTTCTTTCGGCCCCTCGAGGACGCAGGGAGGAGTTTGTATTTCTGTCAACGAGCAGCTCTTGCCGGCAGTGAGACAGGCTCAGGTATCAACGTCTCTGGGCGAGCACATTGGGTTACCATTATGATTGGAGAGGACAGCGTGGGCTTCCTCAATGTTTATGCCCCGAACACCGCAACAGGTAGAGCCCTCTTTTGGAGCACAGTTTGTCAAGCCCTTCCTCAGGCTAAGTTTTGGTGCATGGGTGGCGACTTGAACATGATTGAGGCGGCAGAGGATAGACTCAGAGGAGGCACTGTCACAGTCTCATGCGCAAAGTACTCTGCATGGGAGGAGTTGGTCCTCGCACTCAGGGGATAGGACCCTTGGCATCTCCCAGAGTTTGGGTACAGCCTCGGGAGCCTGTGCTTCTCGTGGTCTGATAGGAGGAGCACCGTCCCAAACCTCTCCCGACTTGACAGGTTTTATGTGGATGAGTGGGCTTGCGACCATGGGGGCATGATTGACTTGAACATGATTGAGGCAGCAGAGGATAGACTCGGAGGAGGCACTGTTACAGTCTCAGGCGCAAAGTACTTTGCATGGGAGGAGTTGGTACTCGCACTCAGGGGACAGGACCCTTGGCATCTCCGAGAGTTTGGGTATAGCCTCGGGAGCATGTGCTTCTCGTGGTCTGATAGGAGCAGCACCGGCCCCAACCTCTCCCAACTTGACAGGTTTTATGTGGATGAGTGGGCTTGCGACTATGGGGGCATGATTGGCATCTTGGCGGGCACGACTTTTTCTGATCACGCTACGGTTATTCTGTCCTTAGAGGACCCTAGGAGGCAGGACATGCACACGAGCACTAGGATTTCGGATAGCCTCATACATGACCCCAAGATCTGCAGCAGGATAGAGCAGATATGGGCGGGACTAGATTTTATTTCAGGCTTTGCTGCGTGCACCTTGGATGTGGGCCTAGGTGAGATCAACAGATTTTTGCAAGAGGCAGCATAGACCAGATTAGAGGGATTTCATGAGCAGGAGAGGAGCCTGTGGAGGGGTCTTGCTTCTCTCCAGTGGCTTTAGGAGAGTTCCCCAGACATCCCGTGGATTGAGAGTCACCTTGCTACCGCCCGCACGGAGATCATTTGGACCCAGGCTGGCGATAGAGTCACGGGAGACTCCTTTGAGATAGCAGGCCCCCACAGGCGGAGAGATGGTATTCGCAGGTTGCGCGGCCAGGATGGAGCCATTGTTTCTAATCCCCCCCCGCTCTTCGGTCCTTCTTATTGACCCCCTTCACTACAGAGGAGCTGGCGGAGGCATTGACGGCTCTCCCTAGGGGAAAATGCTTAGGGGCGGGCATGCTTCCAGTTTCTTTCTTTCTTCACCCCTGGGATCTTATGGAAGGTGGCCTTCGAGTTGCCTTCAACGAGATTATGACCACAAGAGCCATGCCAGAGGCTTTCAGAGGGTTTGATAAACTTGATCCCGAAGGAGGGTGGTGTTAGATTGGAGATCCGACAGTGGAGACCCATCATCCTTCTTGGAATCGCCTACAAGATCTTGGCCAAGGCTATCAGTCTCGGTGACCTCAGGTTTTCCTCCTTGACTTGATCCACGACACTCAGATAGGTTTTGTTCAAGATTGGAGTATTCTGGACAACATCTTCACCTTCTGGGAGGTGAGAACTTCGGCCACGATGCGGCAGCAGGACCTCATAGTGCTACTCCTAGACTTTGAGAAAGCTTATGACAAGGTCGATTGGAGCTTTTTGAGGGCACGATGCGCCGGATGGGGTTCCTTGTGGAGTGTATCCGTGGTGTTTCAAGACTGTACTCGGCCTCTCACAGTTAGGTTCTCATTCAAGGAGCCTGAGGTGATAGATTCTCCCTTTCCCGCTCGGTCCGACGACAGGGCTGTCCTTTGGCACCTTATCTTTTCTTATTCGTCTCCGAGGCCATGAGTAGTTTTCTCTCAGCTCAGGAGACGGGGCTCGAGGGATTGCGTCTTCCCCTTCGTACAAAGGAGGAGCTGTTGGACTTAGAGTTTGTAGATGACACAGCAGCATACCTATCAAGAGATGTAGGGAATCTCTATATATGGGAGATTTGCAATAGCATTGTAGCCTGGCACATATGGAGAGCTAGATGCAGCGAAGCCATCGAGGGTACCCACACTCTACCTACAGAGTCCATCAGGAGCATTTGGCTTGACATCATCCATAGCCTCTACGGTCAGTGGGGGAAGTTGCAGGGTGGTTCTGACCGTATGCGGGAGCAGCGGGAAGCTTTCTTGAGGCTCTGGTGGCCTGGCCCTTTTCTCACCGATAGAGGTGGTGATCCCACGAACTGCATCTTTCTCCACCTCTTGACTATTTGTTTGCGCCCCGTACATGGAGGCGAATTTGTATCTAGCCCTTCGTGGTTGTATTTAGCCCTTTGTGGCTGTTTTTATTACCTAATAGAAGGATCTTTTTCCCGGAAAAAAAAAAGGTAGAGCTCCTAACTTCCACTAGGGCACAAGTTTAAATTTGGGAAAAGTCTCTCTTTGGGTAGTCTCCTCACAAGTTTCTCGCTACTCGTCACATGGATTCACAACTCTTTGATTTGCTTCTTAGTAGGAAGGCGTCCATAGATGGGGTCGCATGGAGAAACAAGTGGCTCTTTTGGTAGAGGTGTATCTCCGTCTAGATAGGGTGGACCGTACACCTTGAGCACCAATTGTTCTTGATTTGGTGTCTACTGAGGCTCCTGCTTTGGAGCAAGGGTTGGATGATTCGAGGATGAAGTCATGCAACTTCTTAGAGGAAGGTTCTTCACTCCTTTGGATGCAAGAAACAAATGAACCAGATGAGCTCCCACAGTCATCATTATGAGCTTGCAGGTGTTTGGCAAGAGAGACGTAGCGTGCAATAGGTTGATTGTCGGAAACGGGCAACAAAGCCTTCTTTATACCCACTGTGAGTTTATGCTTCTTTGAGAGAAAGAGAGAAAATAGATAGTCGACACAATATTGAGTCCCAATTACCCATTGAAGGCCCCCCACCCCCCCCCCCCCCCCCCCCCCCCCTCTGCAAGCAGGAGTATTTGCTTATATTTCTTTGGAGAACTTTGTACAATGAGTATGAATGATGACCGAGGACTGCTGAATTCAAGGATGAAGTAGACCGGACAGAGGCTGAACCATATGCTGTGCAAGCTCCTTTGAATAGCTCTTCAATGACTACTATGCAAACCCAAAACTGAGGGGTGCACATATGCTGGCTGAATGCTCTTCGCGGAGGCCTTGGGACTGTAGCAGAGTAAAGCGCTGACTGCTGAATGAATGCGCAAGAAGTCGGGGACTCTAGACACACATAAGTGCTCTTGAACTCCTTGTACTCTGATTTGATGAATGATAATTTATGCTGAGAACTAGGCTTTTTAACAGCATTAAATGCTGTGCAGGTTTCCATTGCTGTCCTTTATGTTTGCCGACCAGCACGTGCTGCCCGACTTGATGTTTGTAGGTATCTTATGCTGTTGGCCTGCTGCTGCTGAAGGCTGCCGACTGGACAGCTAGTCATCCTGTGGGTTGGTCATGCTGCCTACCATGCATGGGCTGGACTTTGGCTGGCCCATAGGCATGCTTTCCATGCAACTACTTGCTAATGTAAAGGCTAAGCTGAGGTTGGCCTCTACATGAAAAGGCTAAGCTGAGGTTGGCCACTTCTATATGCTTGCTAATGTAAAGGCTAAGCTGAGGTTGGCCTCTACATGAACCTATCTGTTGAATTCTCCAAGTGGGTAAGAGGACTGACACATGTAGGACTCTCTATGGCTATGGAGACTGACCTACATAGCTTGTGCTTGACATGTCACACACAACATATGACAAAATATTCCTTAAAAAGGTAATTCTGCTATATACATGTTGCACGGATGTAGAGCTAGCACTCTAGTGTAGGGTGGATGTGACATTCCCTCATGCATAGCTTGGCAGTAGGTAGATGGCTTCCAAATAGTCCGCTAGGAGTTGGGGGCACTATGGAAAAAAGAACTTTTCATTGAGCCATACTGCTTCATGGGTATCGTGATCCTTGAACTTCATGTAGAATTGCCGTTGTCTTTGATTGGATCAGCTTCCATCTGTGGAGGAGAATTTGTTCAGGCTCAATAATTTCCGCTTTATCTACCACTTCCGGTTGTTGCTCGTTTGCAATATCCTGCAAAGTTGTGGGCCAATGTAGGGCTTCAACCAAGAAACATGGAAAACATTATGCATAGTCCAACTATTAGGAAGCTTAAGCTTCATAGAGTCATCATTTATCTTTTTAATGATAGGAAAGGGGCCAAAGTTCTGAAAGGAGAGTTTGGGACAATGTTTTCCCAGTTGCTTCAATCTCTGCTTCATTATCCGAAGATATACCCAATCCCCTTCTTTAAAGTTGACATCTGGTCTTGATTTGTTAGCTTGCCTTGTGTATGCTTCTGTGCTTTTGGCAAGGTGCTCCTTGATACACTCAATAATCTTTGAAAAAACGCCGGTGGCCTTGTTGGCTTCCATGGAAGGTGACACCATTCTTGTAAGAAGTGACGAGAAGCGGTGACCAAATGGTGCCTCGTACGGAGTCCAACCAATGCTAGATGAATGAGTGTTTGAACCAAAGGAAGTTAATGCTCCCACTTTGACTGCCTGTCATGGCAATACGATTTGAAAACATCGAATGCCAGCTGACTAAAGATTTCTGTTTGGCAGTTTATCTGTGTTGGGTATTTCGGAGTCTCGTGTCTTGTATGTCCACCTCATATATGTGTTAGTATGTGTGTATCCATATTGTATAGGTGTGAACACTCCATGTTTGTGTAAGTGTGCCTATATGTGTGTGAACACCCTCTTATCTAGATAAGTGTGTGCCATGTGTCATGTCCCCATATGTGAGTTTGATTGTGTTTAAGTCAAACGATAAGGCTCCCAGTCTACAAAAAGGGGCATTGTACTTGATGATTACACAACATTAATCATAAGCTTCTTTGTGTCAAGCAATTGTCTCTCTTTTGAGCATTGTTCTCGCTCTTGGCCAGGCAGGCTTTAGACGGGCCTTCTCTACTATCGACCACATCTTCACTTTGTGTTGCCTGATTGATCAGGCGAAGGTGCGGAAGAGGAGGCTTTACTGTTGCTTTGTGGATTTCCGCCAAGCCTTTGATACAGTGCCACGAGAGCGACTCTTCCAGCGACTTCAGTCATTGGGGATACCCACAGAGATGACATGGGGCATCTATGCATTATATGAGCAGGTACTGGGACGGGTATGATGCCCAAGAGGCTTATCTGAGACCATTGCTAGCACCATTGGTGTGAAGCAAGGATGCCCACTCTCCCCTACTCTCTTTGGGCTCTACATCGATGAGGTGGCTGATTTCATTCTACGCGGAGGTGGCGGCGGGATTGACATCTCAGGTACACCCGTCCACATTATGCTATATGCTGATGACATCATTCTAGTGTCTGAGTCATAGGAGGGACTAGAGCTACACCTACAGGCTTTAGATGATTTTTGTACACAGAGAGGGCTGATAGTGAACCTTGGGAAAACCAAGGTTATGATATTCCATACGTGGGGGCAGATCCGACTACAGGTGATCTTCACTCTTGCAGGAGGCATATGTATACTTGGGGATCACATTTGCTAGTACAGTAGGGCGCTTCTCTATGGCACGAGCAGCCAGAGACAGATTGACACGAGGATATGCTGCCTTGGCCATGCTTGAGCGATAGTGCCACCAGGCACACTTTCAGGAGCCCCGCACAAAGGGGTGGCTATTCGACACTCTGGTCACACCTGCACTGATGTACGTAGCGGCAGTATGGGCACCCGGACTCTCAGCCTCCTCTTGGACACAGATCGAGAGACCCTAGGTTCTGATGCTCTCAGGGATGATTCGCAGCAAACCATCTATACCACATGACATTGTCAGAGCGGAGTTTGCTGCACCACCCATGCTAGTAGAGGCTCTCTTCCAGGTGGTCTGCTTTATTCATCGAGTGCGAGCCATGGCTCCGGACAGATTGTCACGTAGAGCTTTTGAGGCATCGAGACAGTTAGCTGAGGCTGGTGACACAGGATCATGGTATGCACAGATGATACAGCTATTGACCTAGTGTGGGTGGGACATAGATCACTTACCACACCTCTTTAGTATGATCTTAATGCTCCACATATGCAACTCTCACATAGTGAGAGGAACAAAGTTATGCGACAGGACTTATTGCAACGCTATATGAGGCGGACATGGATCACACCCCACCAGCCCCTGCCTACGAAGATGCTATACTACAGAGATTGTTTTATGAGCATCTCAGAGGATGGATTTATTGAGCGAGCCGGATATATGGATGTGTACATGCCTCACAATGCCCGAGTGGCGATCAGCCAGCTCAGAGTGTCATAACACCAGCCTGAGATTAAGATAGGTAGGGCAGCACAGATCCCCAGAGCAGAGAGGATATGCAGACTATGCTAGGAGGAGGTTGAGAGTGAGGAGCATTATGTATGCAGATGCAGAGCATATAGTGACATTAGAGAGAGATACACCACCATCTTCAGTGGACATCCCTCACTCCGCTAGATCATGGAATCCGCTGGAATCCGCAGACCAGCGTAGATTTGGCCAGTTCTTGCTAGAGACACAGTGCCACAGAGAGACACTACTGCGGACTCATACCACAGGGAGAGGTGGGCGTCACCGATTTCTTCCAGAGATCTATCCCAGTGCCTACCCTGACACAGGGGGTTACACTTCAGTGCGCTGTGGACCTCCGAGCCAGACGGAGACTGAGAGCACCAGGCTATTAGACTCCCAGACTACATCAAAGGGAGATTACAGAGATACGGGCTCGACATCAGCACCATATCCAGGAGCGGCTAGCTCACTTACACTCACACCCGGAGATCATGCTCCAAGGGATTTTTACCTCGCCATCGCCTATGTATCGCATATTACACCCCCATTATGGTACTGGTTGGAGCTAGACAGATCTGCATTGCAGTCTTGTATACCCTACGCATACAGGTTGCATACTGAGCCTTTAGCAGTAGTGCTCCATCCATCACCCCCCCCCCCCCCCCTAGCTCAGTACTTTCATAGTTTATTTCATGTAAATTTGGTCCTTTTTTTTGGACATCCAGAGGACATTGACAGTTGTACATTGATTTGTCTCATAGGTCGAGTTCGGCCTCTAGTAGACGTTAATACAGCTTTCTTTCTTTCTTTCTCTCTCTCTCTCTCTCTCTCTCTCTCTCTCTCTCTCTCTCTCATAGGCCCAGTGGGTCTTTAGTAGACACTTAATATATCTTTCTTTCTTTCTCTCTCTCTCTCCCAGTATGGTACAGGATGGAGCTAGCTAGGTTGCATATCATGATTGTATACTCCATGCATATAGCTTTGCATTCTCCTAGTAATAGAGCTCCATCCCCTACACACCCAAATTCAGCTTTTTTATTCAGTACTTTTTCATTTTGTTGGGATGACAGAGGATACCCCATACATGTACTCCGATTTGTCTCATAGGCCGAGTTCGGTCTTTTGGAAGACGTTAATAAAATCTTTCTTTCTTTCTTTCTTTCTCTCTCTCTCTCTCTCTCTCTCTCTCTCTCTCTCTCTCTTTTCTCCGGCTCTCTCACAAGGATACTAAGGAGATGGAGGAGCATTACATATGCCGCTGCCGAGTATACTATGAGATCCGCGGGAGGTTTCACTGTCTGTTTCGTGGGATTTGGTCCACTCTCTAGGATCATTGGCTTCCCGGACTAGCGTTGCCTAGGCCTCTTCCTGCTTGAGCTCCATAGACACATGGACACTTTCTTGAGAGAGCTTCGACCCTAGCCAGCCAGCCCCCTCCCTCGCTAGCCAACCATCACCAGTTTCTTCCAGACTGAAGAGGTGGACACCGATACAGTGGTTCTTGTGGACCCACCTCGAGCTGCTTCGGACCCACCTCACCCGAGAGGAGTTACCTCGGACTGGGCCTCCGCACTCCAACGTGCTCGACACCCTCAGGCCCCGGCTGTTGGCCACGATCCCTCATCAGCTCTAGATTGAGGACATGCTCCACTGCCATCGAGCTACCTTTCCACGTGACATAACTAAGGGAGACCTCTCGGCCATACTCACTGGCCCCATGCTTGAAATTTTGGAGAGTGGTATACCATCTATTGGGAGCTGATGCTGCTCTCATGTTTCTATGTTCCTAGTATTCCATGATGAGTTTCCATGGACAGTTTTTTTATCACCCCAATGAGATAGATATGTTCATGTTTTGTTTTTGTTTTATTTTCCATTCCAACTACACCTGGGATTGCATACCACCATGGCCAAAATGGTTCAATACTATCCATCTCCTCTTGCATAAAGGAGTCCCATGTATCTTCCACATCATGTTGCCTGGTCAAGTCCAAGCTCACATAAGCACACATAACATCAAAGGACACATCTCTATGGAAACCATCATCTCTTTGTGCTGGCTTTGGAGTTGCATACAAAGACTTTGCTATAGCATCATGACATAGGGAATCATCATGGCTCAGAGGGAGATATGAAAGGATAGAAAGAGAAGAAAAATGGTTATCTGCATCAAACACATCATCACATACTAAAAAGGCTTCATTGCCACTTCAGTGGGTGGAGTATTGGGCATCCGAGTGCTATATGAACATGCATCTATATGTACATATGCCAGAAAACCACACTCAAAAAACTCCTAACAACGCCAAGGCCATCAGCCGGTGACTGTAGCCCTTCCTCCCTGACTTGATCCATGGTACACAGAGGGGTTGCGTTCAGGATCGGAGCATTCAGGACAACATCTTCACTTTCTAGGAGGCAACCCTTCGACAAGTTGTGATAGTATTGTTCTCCTCCTTGACTTCGAGAAATCCTATGACAGAGTGGACTGGGGCTTTCTAAAGGGGATGATGTGCTTGACTCCTCTCGCTTCACACTAAAGAGTCAAGGTGGGCATCGATATCTCCGTTGAGTAGCAACTAGCATCTCTTCTTCTGAGCATTTAGAAGAAGCTGTTATACTAGAGTTTAGCCAAGCTTTCTTTAGTTGGCTTGGTCGTGGTGGCAAACCAGGTTCTTCTCACCACCATGTCACCTCCTCCTAGGCCTTCTCCCGGGCTTGCATTGGTTAGGTTCAACGGTTGGTCCACAACTTTCTGTGTGACAGGAGGCCGGCCCAGGCCAAGGCAGTGTGGAGAGTGATCATTCAGCCGTGACGCAGAGGGGGCCTAGGCATTATTGACCCTTCCATTCAGAGCCATGCCCTTTTGGGCAAGTTGATTGTTCGTGGCCTTCTTCCGGGCGGCGAGCCCTAGAAGGACTTCCTCTTGGCTAGGATCCCCGCCAGCACCCCGATTCTAGGAGGCCCTTGGCCCTTGAGTACGAGATGAATTTTCACGGAGATGCGGGCTTGTGGCTTTAGCCCTGCATTTGAGGACAGTTTTGCAGCCAGTCTCTTGCATGCTTGGGATCATCTGAGGCCAGCCCTTCCGCAATCAGCTCCTGTTGTCTCCGAGGAGCGTCTCCGATAGCCTCTATTTGGAACCCCCTTGTCCGTCTGCCTAGTGGTCGCATGTTTTGGGCTTGCCCGCACGTATCGTGGGGAGCTGTGAGCATGGGTCCCGCTAGGTCACTTGGAGATCGGCTTACATTTAGACAGCTACTCCTAGAGGTTCAAGAGAGGGGCCTTACCAATTTCTTTATTAACTACCTCATCTATATTCAACAGTTGTTCTTTTAGGTCTGTTACTTTGGTAAGGTGGCCATTGCTTGAGCATCATGGGCATCCCATGCCTTTGATCTTCAGTGGGTCGAGGCGGCGGTGTTGAAATGTGTGACACTTGTGCCGAGTCCCCCTTGGTGTTGCGGGGGGAGGTGTTGCGAGTTGGTGCTGCAGGACGAGGCTCTTGCTCCGTGACAATCTCCCATAGCCCCTTGGCTATTAGCAGACTCTTCACCATGAAGGTCCATAGTGAGTAGTTTGGACCGCCAAGCTGATCTTCAGTTGTCATAAACCCACCAAAAGTAGAAAGATCAGTGGCAAGTTCTCTTTGCGACATCCTTATAGTACAGGATTTCCCAAAGCTGGATAGGGTGCAAAGAACAAGAAAGCCTCCCCTTGGATGTGAGCTCTTGGGAAAGTAAGTAAAGAAGAGAATTACGAGAGTGTGCACACAAAGGCACGGGGAAACGACGGGATGTAAGGTGGCCAGAGTACACCAAAGACAGGGTGTACACTGGAGTGAGCTTACACAAGACTTCGGAAGTGTTGCACAAGAACAAGGGTGCCTTTGGATGCCTAATCCAAAAAGATATCTTTGAGAGAAAGCCCTAAAACAAGAAATCAATGCCTCAAAATTTGGCCAGTGATGATAGGTGATGACGATGGTGACGTGGAGCTGCGGAGGACGGAGTGTAGAGGCAGGGTTGGGCTGATCTGCAGGGCAGAAACAAGGGCTGAGTGGAGCTGCTACAAACTCAGCCGTTTGTTGGGGGAGCATCCAGATCTGGGCAGAAACAGGCTGAGCGTTGATGGTGGAGCATGGGCAGAAAAGCCAGAGAGCTGGGCGGCCGTGATGATCGCTGCAGTAGAACAGCTGGGGAGTTGGGTATTGGGGTTAAATCACAAGAGGTTAACAAGAATGATTAGCAAGAGGCACGATATGAAACCAAAGACTAGGCATGCTATAATCATTATGAAAATGATCCTTTTATAGGAGAGGCCCCCCTTTACAAGGTGCATACAGATGCTGCCACCACATGCCACATGTCAAACTATGATGCCAAGTGCCCCTAAGAGGCATACATCATTGCTTATGGGTTCTTTTGTGTGTGGGAACAATCTCTTATGCACTAGCGGCTCTTCACACACACTAGAACCGCTTTATTTTAAAGCCTAAGCTTACACACACTAGAGTGCTAGTTGACATAGCCACCTAGCACTCGTTTATTCCCACATTAAATATTTAACAATTCAATGGTTCCCAATTAGCTCATTTTTTGGAGATTTTACTTAAATAGAAAAAACAATAAGAAACTTGTAATCTCACGAATTGAGTTGCAGTATCCTAATGGCTACTTTTAAATATTTGGTGCAATCATAACTACTTTAAGATGCTCTCTAATCCACCAAACAACAACAGACAACACTAAATTTAGAGTAGATATAAGAAATACAAAACAAGAAAACAAGCTTTTTCTCTTATTCCCTTCTTTCACTTCACAAAATCCAACCAATAGCAGTGAGTTTAACACACACAATACTGCCCCACGGTGGATGGGAGCCTTTACACAGTTGGAGATCCTGATTGCTGCGAGAGCTTGCACTGAGGATGGGAGATGCCTCTACTATGAGATTCAGGATGAGGGCATACTTCAGAGAGTGGAGGAGGAGTCGCCTTTGGTTGCAGAGTGCACCTTTCAGAGGATACGGGTAGTGGCCGCCGCTTCCCGGAAGTGGCATATTGACCCCGACCCTGCAGATGTGCTCCCGGATTGGCGCATATGGGCATATGCAGTGCGCCCCTTGGCCCGGCTACAGTGGGACCCTGGGGAGTACGAGTGGCATGATCCTTATGCATCCCTTGAGGCCACAGAGATCACCTTTTTCCAGTACACAGTTCGGCTGGGGCGGCATATTTTGACGGCTAGGAGGATGGTCTCTCCAGCTGCAGCGGGGCATTGGCGGATACAGGGACTCTCACAGGAGTTCTTGGAGGATTTTTGGGCTCGGCTCTGGGCTAGTCGACAGGCCCGCAGGATCTCGACTTTCCAGTGGCTGGTCGCCCACCCACAGGGGCTCAGCAGTTGGCACCTGGCTTGTTTACAGCGGTCTTCCGGCGGCCTGCTTCCGATGCGGCCACCCTATGGAGACACAGAGACATTGCCTTTGGGATTGCCCTCAGGCGCAACAGATTTGGCTGCGGATGCTGCGTATTCTAGCCCCCCTCTCTCCAGAGGGTATGTTTACGTGGGGTGCCACTGCTTGGTTGACTTCGTCAGGGCCTGCTATGGGCTATGAGATGGAGCAGGACAGTCAGGCCATCAGATTCATTAGGGGCCAGCCTCGCCTGGTTCCGGCACCGGATTTCTCGTCCGCCAGCTGGACTCAGGAGAGGGATTTACGATGGGAGCTCCTCAGCAACCTCACCATTTGGTTCACCTGGAGGGCCCGGTGTTTCACGGCCTTTGAGGGGAGATTGGAGCCACCAGCAGAGACTGTACGGGGGATTTGGCAGGAGTTGATCCACACCCTGCGAGGACAGTATGACCGCATCCGGGGTGACTCGGATGAGGCGATCTTGCGGCGCGCCTTTCACACCACCTGGCGCAGTGGCCCCTTCTATACCTTACACACGGGATCCCCCCGTTGGCATTACAGGCCACCTGTTTGGCTTTCCCCCCCCCCTATTGTATGATTTAGCCTCTCAGTCCTTTGTACTGATGCTTGTATTTTGCAGCACCTAGGGAGAGTCTCCCGGGCTGACTTGCTGTATTCACTGCTCTGTTTCTCTTATGAGCAGGAGAGATCTTTTGTAGCCCTACGGGCGTTTTTATATAACTAATGAAAGGATCTTTTCTCGGGAAAAAAAAAACACACACACAATACTTTGGGCAAAGGATTACTCCGTAGATTTAGAGAAAAGTAAACAAAAAAGCCAAGGGATTGTCCTCGTCGACAGACAACGATGCAAAAAATGTATTGACTTTAGAGCATAGGGATCCACTTTATCTCTAACTCCAATACTGTTGCGGCCGTTGGCCGAGCTCGAACCGCGCTTGAAGAGCTCCACACCTCGTGATTGGTAGTTAGTTTTGTCGTTTTCTCCCGCGAGCCTTGTCACACAGCCACGCCACGTTGCACTATGGGTCCTCGTCTTTCCTCTCACCTCATCCACTCCTCAAAATTACAAAAATACTAAGGTACATTTTGTTACAACAGTTGGTTGGCTGTGCACATGCGGAGTTGTGCATGATGATGATCTAACATGTGATTAAGAAGAAGATTAGCAAGAGCAAGGCTCAATTGCACAATGGGAGAGTCTCTTGCGTTATGAGAGAAATTGACATATTTTCAAAGCCATAAGTGTTCACACACACTTAAAGAGTGGCTGGCCGGTTGCCCAAGGTTCATAAGTCACCTATTGCTTATACAATGCTTGACTTCATAATACATCCATGAAATATGTCCTTAGGGACATTACACTAGCTTGCTTCCACATGCTCTAGGAGCCGGAATCACCATAAGACAATTAAGGGCGCCCGTCCAAGTTGTAGATTTGGACACCGTTGCTACGTAGCTTGATTGTACATCCTTTTAGTGTGTTTGTCTTTGCTCTTTGATGTAGAATAGTAATGGTGGCAATTGTTAATCCCAAAATTGGTTGACATTGCATTAGGACGTTATGATGGTTTAGGCTTTGTCGCTTTGCCTTTTCTGTTTGTAACAAAGGATTGGTTGCTGCTTACAGCTGTTGGAGCTCTGGATGATTTTAGCCATGTAGATGCTGAAGTCTCTCAACTAAAAGCAGCTTTATGCAGCCGTTGTGTATGGATTGCTGCCTCCACACATCCGGGTGAAGAGGATGGTTTGTGCTTTTTAAACTCTAAACAATGTGTTCTCCTGGTTTGATTACTGGGTTTCTTTGTCTGGTTGATTTCCTCTCTGTTGATGTTGTTGACATGTTCTTTAACTCTGTTTTGGCATATCTTTAAATGGAAACTGCAGTAATAGCAAGTGTTCATGTGGAGCTGAAACAAAACTTTCCCAATCTGATCACAATCATTGCCCCAAGGCACCCAGAAAGAGGACACGAGATCACCATGGTGAAGCGGAAACTCCTCAAGCTTGAATTCATTCTGGTCCTTGACAGTGTCTCTTATTGCTTTGCATGTAGTAATTAGAAACTCTATAGAAGGGAATTTTAATATACTAATGTTTGATCTCTTCTGATAGGGCAGAAATTGCAGCAGCAGGGTTTGCAGGTCGCAAAGAGATCCCATGGGGACAATGTTTTCTCAACGACAGATATCTATGTTGCTGATACCATTGGTACATCTCTGGACGCCCTGAGGATTTTATATTTGTGGTCATTCCAGTGGAGGCATTTCAGCTTAGTATTTTGTTCCCATCAAGTTGAGATAGAGTGCTTTAGCTTTTCTCTACCTTTCTTGATCCAATGTTTCTTGCCCAGTCTTGGTGGGCCAGTATTTCACCAATATCTCTTTTCAAGTGGCTGGCTGCTGTTTTTGTTTCTTCCATTACTTCCCCTTCTGACTGTTTCAGCTCTTCCATCCTCCATGAGCTTGCACCGGTCTGCATTTTCCTTCTGCAAGGCATCCTGTAATGGTGAGGTATCCTCTTTACTTGCACTCTGACATTTTCCCATATCCGTAAGGGAGCGTGCCAGAGAAGATGCATCCTGGCCTGACCAGTGGAGGTCAAGATATTAGAGTTGCCCCAGTTATTAGTGGTAGTATCATCCTTGAAGTCCAAGGAGATATGCTTGCAGGGTTTAAGGTAGGGTCAAGGAAGATTCATTTGAGTGCTAGGAAAGGGGGGATGCTGGATCCCCTGAGGGGCACCTTCCTGAAGCATCAAACACATCAGCTCGTTCCAGGGGCGAGGACGGTTCAATGACACTGCACAAAGTTGTGGTCTGAGCTTCAGGGTGAACATTGCTGATACTAACCGGCCTTCGGCCTTCAGGAGAATCCAAGCATTCCAATGTCAAGGACATGATCACAAAGAAGTATAAATTTTGGAGTCAATTTTAGTTAGCACTGTGGCGAGGACGGTTCAATGACACTGCACAAAGTTGTGGTCTGAGCTTCAGGGTGAACATTGCTGATACTAACCGGCCTTCGGCCTTCAGGAGAATCCAAGCATTCCAATGTCAAGGACATGATCACAAAGAAGTATAAATTTTGGAGTCAATTTTAGTTAGCACTGTCTTTGGGGCCAGGAGGCTGGAAGAACAAAAACCAAGGAATGGCGTTAATCAAGACTGCCTGCCTGGGAGATGGTTCCACTAGGGACAGCTGCACTTATGGGTGCGGCCCACTATGTCACTCCAATTAGTGACCAAGAGCTTGTGTGAATCAATGAATACCAACGCGAGAGAGAACATTGTCTTTCCCATCCATTTGCATAGGAAGATGGACCTCAACAAGCCCTTAGTTTTACTTGAATTTTTTTGACTGCCAACGTGAGAATGTGTGTGAACTTGTTAGTGATTATATTTGATAGCTAAAAGATATGGAAATGAGCATCTAAATTATTCTTGTAACACAAGTTCTTTAGTTCTAGAAAATTCTTGCCCATTAAATGATTTCCCAAAGCTTAAAAAAAGCCATGAGTCTTAAAAAGCAAATCTTGTTGGATGCGGCTATAGCGAGATTTTGATGGTGTGCAGATTTGTTAGATGAGGGATTAGAGCAAGTTGTGTGTATGCCTTTGAATGTGTGATAACTTTTACCAAAACACAATCTATATCAATCTCTGTGGGAGGGCGGAGCTATCAGAACTGCCCTCCACTCCAAGAGTTTTGGGCGTGGGTTACGACAGGGAGTAGTCATTGTCAGCCTTGGACGAAGGCGCTCCAGGTGGGTGCAGATCCTGTCCTCCACATACTCTGAACTCCATCGGTCGCAATGTAGGTACCTGTAGGAGGGGGGAAGAGGAACTGCAACTGAGATATGAAGGAATACAAAGAGGACACCACCTCCCTGTCTTGATCTCTATGGCTTGAGCCTCCCAGCTCCATCCGAGCCAGGGGCCAAAGATGGATAAGCATGTCGGTGATGCGTAGATCATGAAGATGATGCAAAAGCTCCAGTGCTTGCCCCAGGATGGCGGCAGACACCGACTCCGAATCCCACTCCATCCCCGGGGCTGCACTTAAGGGAAAGGAAAAGATTATTGCGCCACTCTTTGGCGTGGATGCCCCCCCCCCCCCCCCCCCCCCCCCCCCCCCCTCTAGAATGATGGAACACCACACAGATCCGAATGGGAGCCACCATCTCCTCGAAAATATCAGTTCCTTCGACAGGGAGACATTGGAAGAAATTGTAATCCACTGGCTGCCCAGGATCCCGTGGGGGCGGGGGAAACCTGGCGACTTTGGCAGGAGAGCCCTCACCGGGGACGTGGCGATGGTCATCTCTACTGGCTCTAAGAAGCAATGAATCAATTGGCAGATTGAACTCGCCGTCTGCCTCCGTTCCGGGTCGGGCATAGCTGAAGGGTGGCGGGAATGCTCAGGAGAGATGCGCCGCCGGGGGGGGGGTGGGGGTGTGGCGCTGCGATATATGTTCGAGACAGTTCTCTGACAGAATCAAATCCTCCTGTGCTCTGCTAGCCTTGCACGCACGGCGGCACTCAGCTTTGGAAGTCGGTTGGTGGCCTTGGCGCGGGCCAATGGTCCGCCACTCTCCAGCAGCAGTGTCGTCTGTGGCCGGGTCTTGGTGCTATGCTGCCTGAGGGCCTACTTCCCTCCCAACCAATGGCAGGCAGGTGCAGTTCGAGGGGGGGCGCTCACAGTTTGATTGCTTTAACATCGGACTTGCAAAGTTGGGTTCTTAACTTCCTCCTTACTCATAATCTCTCATAATGGTTTCTTTTAATGTGTGTGGAATTATGAAAAAAAGTTTAATAAGAAGCTATTATGGAAATGGGGGATTCTGCAAAGCAAGGTTGTGGGTTCCTCCTTACTCATAATCTCTTATAATGGTTTTCTTTCAATGCGTGTGTGGTACTGTACACACTTACGAATTCTCGTGTTCATTTGCATGTGAATCCTGACCAGTCTTATGAAGAAAATGCCTGCTTTTATGTGTAATAGGTGAATTGAAGCTGCTCTATCAGGTCTCGTGGGTTGCATTTATTGGAGGATCTCTTTTCAAAGGAATGGCTGGGCATAATCTTGCTGAGGCTGCAGCTGCAAGTTGTGCAGTTATTACAGGTTAGGATACAAGTGTCTTGTTGGCTTTCTTTCTTGCTGTGTACATCTTGCAACTTGGAGTGTTTTATCTAGATTTTGCATTAATGAGCTGCTGCATTGTCATCTTGTGACAGGGCCTCACATTGGGCATTTTTCACAAATGCTCAGAGATTTCCAGCAGATTTCTCCCTTATCTATTCAGCAGGTATCTGGCAGGGATGAGTTATTGATTACTTTGCAGTTGCTCCTAAGTGATTCGAGCAAATTACAAGCTTGTAGAGAGGATGCACGGCAGGCGTCTGTGGTGTGTGCACGAGGTGTCATTAATAAGGTGTGGAGCTACCTAGAGCTGTTTGTGCTAAGTCGGGCCTTTGGTGAGCAGCCAAATCAAATGTAGGTCCTCAGATTCTTCAAAAGGTGCTTCAGAATCGAATTTACCAGCTCACCAATTTTGAAATATTAAGGTAGCCATGGAAGAAGCATGGATTTTCTCTAGGAAACAGCAGCATGATATTGGTGATGAACAAAAATTGCACATTTCATCAGTGGAGAAATCTGATGGGGTTTGTTTCTCCCTCATCTTGTTGGTATGATGCATTTTCAAGTGATGATTTCCACACCTACCAGAGCAGCCATGATTGATAGAACAGAGCAGAAACCATTTGGTGGTTAGGCAATAAGAACCCACCTGTTAGTGGCCTATGGGGTATACATAACAGTTTTGACAGGCTTGTAGTTCGGATGTGTTGAAGATCTTTTTGTGATAGCAATTTTTATCACAGAAGGGTTTGTAGTTTTTCTTTTTGGATTGTAATGCAGGATGTCGTGATCCAGGCTTATCCATATATATTACATCCACGACATTTTTGGCTTAACTTCTGAATCTAGAACAATGTAAGTGGGGGTTAATGAGAGTGCATGAAGCATTTTGACACACATCATTCTCAACTGTGTTCCAGATTGACAACTAGAGCATTTCTTGTACTCAGTTAAAAATGAAGATTAGCCGAGTTTGAAGTCGACAATGACACATTGTTGCTATTGTAATTCTGTGTATATGTCAAGGTATGAAATGGTGCTTACAAGCTGTAAAACTTTGTTAAGGAGAGTACATGAAGCATTTTGACACACATCATTGCCAATTGCCTTTCAGATCGATTATTTGTGCTAAGAATCCAAAAAAAAGATTAGCTCAGTATAACGATCTCTGAATTTTTGGAGGTGTTGGTTCAGTCTTTTGATGGTGCTTACAATATTTAAAACCTTGACTTTCAAGTGCCCAATTTAACATCATGCTAGTCTCACTAACTTGACAACTTAACTTCTCTAATGGTTAATGCATAACTACTTTGAAATGTTAAATCAAGGAGTTTTAGTGAAAAGACATACATTTGTTAATGTAACATGTTGACTTGAAAGATGGTATTGATTTGTCAGCGTGCACAGCTTGAGTGGTCTCTAGCCCGGGCCATTCTACCCTACCCAGACGAATGGATTGGACGCAGGTTCAAACCTTGAAATCAGTGGTGTGTGTGAGTGGTGCAATGCTTGCATTTCATCCCTTGAAAGGGGCTTCCGAAAAGAAAAAGATGGTATTGATTTACGCACTTTACATTTAAAGCTTGAGCTTTGTTTTATTTTAAAAAGCCAGTCTCCCCATACAACAGCTACGATGCTCTCTCCACGACCCATAAAGATGATGTTTTCAGAGTTACCTGTAATATTTGTGTGTATCAAAGTTAATTACACTACACCAAAAGTGGTCCTCTTCACTATGCACTTGTCAATGCATTGCAAGATTGTAGATGGATGGTGGAGGTTTGCAAGTCACGTATTTGCACTTCTATCTATTAAGATCATACCTAAATTTAAACTTATTCTATAATATAAGCCGCATTTGAAATAGTCTCATATGGTCAACCAAATGGGAGGAAGCTAAAACAAACATGTCGAGTTTGACTTTGAAGGAAGCTTTAATCTTGCACAAAAGAGAAGTATAAGAGTGAGATTACTGGCCTCAAGGTAAGGCACAAACCTGCACGGAAGAGTAGTATAAGAGTGAGATTACCGGCCTCAAGATAGCTTATCTTTGAAGAGTGATGGTACAAACTTGCAAAGAAAGCTCAATGAGAGTCTTAATAGAAGGCATTGAAAATTGAGTTGTATCAAATCAAGGAGGAAAAATACATGGTTATGCCGCAACATACCCCACCAGTGGAAGTGGATAAAGCTTCAAAATGGGCAAAATTGATTCAAAAGCAAAAACATGCCCAAAGCCAAATTGCAATCACGATAGATATGCACGAGAAGTGTATTCAACTAGAGCTCTCTACATGAGGGAAATTAGGCTCCTTACAAGAGGCTCACCAAAGGAGAATAGGGAGAAGTCATACAAACAAGTTGGTATTGATGAGACTCCATTTGTTGATGCTATGTGAGCGAGGAAGGATATGCCAAGGAGACTATTAACCACTCCATAGGTTTACATATTTTCACCTACCCGAACTACCAAAAGGCGCTTTGCCATCTTACTCGTTCGAATAGGCACTTATTTTTTATAAGGTGATACTAGAACATCTAAAATGGCCAAACCTTGTGTTTAATATCAACTAGGAGAAGTCTAAAGATTTCGTGTACATGCTTAATATTAGTAATAGAGGATGTACCATTTTTAAGTTTGGTCGACATAGTGTGAAAACTAGTCACTTGTATATAAGTCATTTTTGACAGTAAGGAATACATAGTCATTCCTATGCAATAGAATACTTGTGACCTCCCCTTCTTCTCTACTCTTGCTTGCTTGTATGCTATTGAATCTTGCTTGCTTGATGGATGCATGCTAGATAGGTTTGTTTGTAGATTCCCCTCTTGCATCAGCTTCCTCTTCTTTCCCCCTGAGAAAGAACCATCGCAAAGATGAATCTTCTGCCTCCATCTATGCATAGAGAGCTGTTCCTTCACCCCATTGGCAAGGAGCATCCCGGTGTGACAACGGAGTGAGGATGTGACAGAGAATCATAAGTATTATATTGCTTGCTTGATGGATGCATGCTAGATAGGTTTGTTTGTAGGTTCCCCTCTTCCATTAGGTTCCTCTTCTTCCCCCATCTTTTGTGCGAGAAAGGACCACTATGAAAACGAATCTCTTTTTGCCTCCATGTAGGTTCAACCCATTGACAATGAGCAGTCCGGTGTGAAAAAACGAAGTGAGGACGTGATGGACGAACTAGTGTACCCACATGGAGAAGTTGCATTTGTATTCCAAAGGCAAGGCCTAACAACACATGCTTCGATAAGACTAAATTAAGCTCTTGACTTAAACATATGTGTCACTTTGTTAGGGACTAGCCTAGAACTTAGCTTCAGTAGGAGGCCATGTTTTCAAAAATATACGATTTTGGAGTCTTGGATGTGTTTAGTTCTTTGCTTTTGATTGTTTATTTGTATTAGGACATTCTATTTTCATATCTTGGAAGGAGAAAATCATGGTTTCTTAGTGATTTGCATGGTTTTGGAGCCCAAGAGGCTTAAATTTCATTGCATTGAGCCAAAGAATAGCTTAGCATTTGTGATTAGGAGTGGAATCCACTCCAAAAACATGAGCATTAAGCTCTATTAGGTGTGGATTAGAGTGAGATAGTTAAATTTTTATCTATGCATTTCATATTTTTTCATGCATTGTTTGAATTGGTGGCTTAGAAAGCATACAAATCTAGTAAAAAACAATAAAAATCTCTTAATTACTTTTATATCACCCATTCACTAGGATTACGACTCTTACTCATCCTCACCAAATCCAGAATTCTCAAAACTTATCAGAATTGAAAGTTTCTTAGCTCTTGAGAATGATCTAAGAGCGTACTAAACAATGGTATAAGGGGTTTGGTCAATGCCTCAATCCAATTGTGCACGGATGAATTAAGGTTTTCCGTTTTCTGCAGAAATTGTCAAAGTGACTCCTAGTAGAGTCCAATTGTCTTCCAATTGTATAAGGTCATCCTCCCTTGCATCATTAGCATAATGAGATTCCAAAGCACATCATAAACACTGTATTTTGCCTTCTTCAATCCGTTATGTGCAAAGAATTTTGGGAAAATTTTGACATGATCTTCTTTGCAATTGGAGCCAAATCTCAATTTTCCTATTGCATCGAATCGAATATCCAATCAATCACTTGTACTTGACCACATTGCATGAAACGATGTGAATTACTTATATATCACCCATTCACTAGGATTACGACCTTTATCATCCTTATTAAGTCCAAAAAAACTAAAAAAACTTCAAACAACACTTAAGTGCTTGTATATCACCTATTCACTAGGATTACGATCTTAATCATCATCATCAAGTTCACAAAATCTCAAAAAACTTCAAAAACCGGCGTGAGTTAAACATGTGAGTCAATACACATGAGCATTGAGACGTGAGTTGTGAGCTTGGAGCCGTGAAGCCGTGAGCCTATATAGGTGAGCCATGAATCTAGAGACATGAGTTAACTGACGTGAGTCAACCAAATGTGGTTTTAGAGGTAAATTTACCTAACGTTGTACCAACCAATTATTACTACCTTAAAGACTTGTAAGGAAATGCCTTATTACTATCTTAAAGAATTGTAAGGACATAACTTAAAGACTTGTAAGGACATACCTACTCATGCCCTTTAAGGATTTTTTTGTCACTTGTAAGGACATACCTACTTATGTTCTTTAAGGATTTCCTTGTTAAATAATCTTTACCATCTATAATTTTCAATGAAAATTCTTGTCCTTTATAATTATTGGGACATTAAAGTACACTTATTGCACACTAACCTTGTCATAGGCCTAGTATAATTTCCAAGAAAAATTCTTGTCCTTTATAATTATTGGGACATTAAAGTACAACTATTACCCAACGATTGCACACTAACCTTGTCATAGGCCTAGTATATAAAATCTTGTGCCCCAGGTAGGCATATTTAATAAAAATAAAGTATGTGAGCGTACTTCATACAAATAAAGTGTGAGCCTGTAGACATGAACTTGGACATATAAGGACTCTGGACACGTGGTGAGGACCCTAATGATGTGAGTTTGGAGGCGTGAGCACACAAAAACTCTGGAAAAAAAAACCCAAAAAATCTTTCAACTCAAAAAGTGAAAAAAACGTGTTTTTGTAACTTGAGCATAATAGATGTGTCTGAAATCAGTGTTAGACCTAATTTAGGAAGCACTAGAGACCTTTTCACAAGAGTGAAGCCTTTGATGCGAACCCGATCTCGACTAATTGTTGGAAATGATAATACAATCGACTATAGTACATCAAACCACACTTCCTCAAACCCACTCAGCCTTCGGTCCTACTAGCACTCAACACAACACTCCCTTGTTAAAAAGGTAAAAATCATTTGTATCCATCTCAAGCGAGGAGATTTGGAATGAAACACCTAGAAATAGGAGTCACCACAGTCCTCTGAGCCCTAGATTCACCATCTGGCTCTATAAATAGGCCATAAACTTCATGAAAGGGTAAAAAACCACTGTATTTTTGGGTGAAGATCTAGCGAAGGAGTAGGAGAAGGACTAGGAACCTCAAGGTTCACTTCCTCAAGAAGTGGCCAAACCATGTCCCTGGATGCCACAATGTTTCAAACATATGGTGTTAATCTTGAGGTGGGTTTATTCCAAGCTAACCACCACGATCAAGTAGCAGCCCAATAAACCAAAATTATGGCAATTGAGACATGTCTCTTTCTCTATACCATTAGCGACGAGTGTTTTCCAATACACGATACCAAACCCACACAGTGCAAGCAAGAGTCCCACTCTCCACATGAGCTCATTATTGAAGCATCTTTACCACGGAACAAAGTTCGTCCTTCTCCATTCTAATAAGGAACATGGAATACAAGGAAGGGTAAAGAGTAAATGTACGAGACTACCTCAAACCAAATGGATCCATAAGGGAATTTACATAACAAGTCCCTAGTGATGAGAGAAGCCTCAAAGCCAGGCTAAAGTAGGACAAGTTTCATTGGAAACCGCACAACCTAACCCCATGGAGGAAGAAATCCCAAACCTTGAAATAGAGTTTTTGTGCAACCACTTTCTTATATTCCATTATCACAAAAATTTGCAATAAGGATGGCATTGGAGATGGGAAGGGGGGTTTCCACAAACATAATAGTTGGAGATACACAGTTGTTGGGAAAAATAATACCAATCCACATCTCAAGAATGATGACTGAATTTGATAAAATTGGAGATCCCATTTAGTACTTAGAGAAGTTCGATCAAAATTGTGACATGGGACAGATTGAAGATTCCACCAAAATTTGTTCATTCTGACTATGCCTTGAAAGCCAAAGCAGGCCAATGGTATAGGTGTCTAAACGCACATGAAAAGGCCAACTACGAGGTCTTGAAACACATATTCATTGTGGGATACTTGCCTATTATTAGAACCATATGGAGCCCCATCACATAGAACTATAACCTCGAGCAAGAGGAGGCATGACTATATTATTAGAACCAAGTATCTTTACATGAGATGTAGCCTCTGTGAGAAACTAGATGACTTATCACTCATTGATCGGTTTATGATCAGCCTTAAGAGTAAGAGGCTTCATGACCATCTCTACAGGTCTAAACACTATATCTTTAATGAATTTTGCATGCAAGGCAATAGACCTAGAAGATTATCTGCAAGAAAAGGATATAGAAGTCATCCAAATGATCCAAGAGATAGGGGATGCATCATCCAAAGGCTCAATGACCCAAGGGTGCCAAACGTACACCAACTAGAGTCCTAGTCAAGGACATGAGCGTGGATGAGTTGGCAAAGAACCTACTAAACCATTCATTTCCACAGTGTAGCAGCAACATGGACAGCCTCAAAGGAAACCTTAAGGCCAACCATAACTAGCACCTCAAGCATGGCACCCACATCTATTCCCACAAAGAGTTATGGTTTGGTGTGTGGAATTTTTCGTCATAATCGTATGAGTATAGAGAGTGCAATGTTGAGACCTAGATAACAACCATGACATAGCTCATTGTTGGTACCAAGGAAACCCAACAGGGTGGACTTTGACACCAAACAACTGTTGGCCTTGGCAGCCCCTAGTCACTCCTCAGTATAAGAACAAGCTCCAATGTTTACATATCAAAATCCCTTACCTATGAGGCATGTATAGACTCCCTGAGCTTCCATATTCACCTCTACCGATATACTACCACCTCATCCGGTTCCTCCAATAACCGCACCAGTACAACAATACCCAATGACTTTGCTAATAGAAACATAAACTTAGGAGCAAGAGAGCTATGAGTCTTATGACCGACAAGACCCATATGAGCAGCAATATGATCCCTATGGGTATATCGAACATGCTTCACTTATTGAATATGTGTCTCTGTTCGAAGTCATGGTGCAATAAAGAGTGAAAGACCTCAACAATATGGTATGTAGGCCACTGATATAAAGGCCCACACCGTATAGTAGAGTCTCCCCACAAAGACTGTGCACCAAATCCCTTGAGCGCTCTAAGCACTCTACATCTCATGCCAAATCCCAACGTTATTTCTTATGGAGGCACATGCTAAGTGTGGATTCGACCATGCTTACAAGGATTTTCCCAACAAAGTGACAATCACTTGGTGGTTGGAGCATCGACACTTCCATGAGCCTTAACTTATTAAGTGTACAAGGTGGACTTATTCATATATAGGACCCCTTATGTTATCACAAGGCTCTAGATCAAGATGAGGTCATATGGATACAAGGCTAGTTTTTGATTGGGAAACCAATCACATTTACGTATGCAAGCATAACTAGTCCTTGAAAATAGAAAAGATTCTTCCCATGGGTTGAGGAATTCTTGCTAATGAGTTTGACACAACCACTCAGACCATGTGTAGAGCTTATAACAAGATGGATGGTGAAGATGAGGACCAAGAATATGAACCCCTCCCAAAGCCTACCGACTTTGATATGTGTAGAGCTTATAACAAGATGGATGGTGAAGATGAGGACCAAGAATATGAACCCCTCCCAAAGCCTACCGACTTTGAGGATTAGATTCACGTTTTGGCAACTATGGAGACTCTTCCATAGAAGTTTGGGACAAGGTTTACACAATTGGACAGTGCTGAAATCACATCCTTGTTCGTGCTCGATGCATTTTGAAATAAAACCAATGGTGAACCTACTCTCCTTGATCTAGAGTTGCTTTATAGGAGACATGGATCTCATTAGGCCACCCACTCCTCCCACCATACACAACAACCATTACCACGATAAACAATTCCCAGTCCGTGATTGTTAGCTGTTTTGAAGCTAAATTTTGTATTAGAACTAAAAACCTATATCTTGCAAGTTTTATGTGACCCTTGTAGGTACGATCAAAGAGAGCATCATCCTTGGGAGGGGATGGATTGCAGCCATTGATTGTGTAGTGAATTGGCAAAAAAGAATCGCAATACTCAAGGTTTCCTATGGAATTATTACCGTACCCTTAGTGGAGTAGGGCACCCTACACCTATCAACATCCCAATCCTTGTCCTCCAATTACAAGCCCTCACCTTAGCTAAACCCTAATACTCAACACTCCTCTTGCCTCGCCACATTGAACCCCTCAAACTATTATGGAGATCCAAAACCTTGTTAAGGAAGATGAAGGCTACCTTCCAAACCTCAACCTTAACAACCCTTCAAGGAGGTCACGAAGAAGGAGTGGGTGGCCAGTCAAGAAAATTACGATGCCTAAGAAAAGATCAAGAAATAATCATTTAGATAGAAGCCTATGCATGGGAAAAGATTTCCCAAAAGTGGGAGCCCCACCTAACAAAGTTTTACCAAACCGTCAAGCCTCATTGGATCCCTCTCATGATGTTAAATGTCAAGGCTTCTATGATGGAAACCCTTTTGTTTGGGTCTCAAAAATCTGGCAGACTATACCCTAATTTGAAAATCCAAAGAGAGTTAGGCAATCACGAGCACCAGTTTGAGCCCATCAAGCTACATTTCATTGAGTCCCAACCAAGTTGAGTTGATAGAAGTGTAAGGCTTCTATGAAGGGAACCCCCTACATTTGGGTTCTAAAGTCACAAAACCCACACCACAAGCCTCTGAATCAACAATATAATGATCTTTAATCCCCAAGCAAAGGGATGTTAAGAAAATGTTAGAGAAACAACGAGAGTCGAAGAAAGCAATTGAGTTGGAGAAGTACACACACAGGGGCACACCTTTTGGCCATTGCCCATGCACCACGTGTATATTTCACTATAGACATCACATGATTTTTTCATATCTTGCATCTCATGACAATCACAAACACATGCAGGTGCACCTAATCTCGTCAATTCCAACCATCTAGGTACATATTTGGATGGGGAGACCATGGTGAGTGCAAGCCTAGTCCATGGCATGACCCATCACCTTGGAAAACCCTCGACCTTGCAAGTACCTCCAACTGGCCAATTAACCCTTGCCCTAGCTGACGTATTAAGGAGCCTAATCTCTAGGCATCAATCTATGAACTCGGTCTTGGCACTACCAAGTACCTAATTTTGAAGGGTCCTAGCCATTTCTACCTCATCTATACCAAATCTCTAGGCATCAATCTATGAACTATCTTGGTGCTACCAAGTACCTAATTTTGAAGGTTCCTAGCCATTTCTACCTTGTCTATAGCTTTTATGCCACCTCGACAAGCTGCCTACCACCAGAGCTACCCTAAGCTTCTCACTACTATGCCCTGTATATTCGACTACAGATCGGTTCTGAACCATACCACTTAACCTCGCATGCCAAATTTATTGCATATCTTGAACCATCCATGTCTCTTCACCCCAACAATAACTTCACCACCAACTTGGGTGATGTTGGACAAAATTAGGAAGGGGGTACATTAACCATTATATAGGTTAACATGGTTCACCTGCCTGACCTATCATAAGGCACTTTGCCATCTTACCCGCTCAAACATGCACACTTATTTTATGTAAGATGACATTGGAACATATAAAGTGGCCTTATCTTGTGCTTAATGTCAAATAGGGAAAGCCTAAGGACTTTGTAGACATACTTGCTTAAGACTAATAATAGAGGTCAGATGATTTTTAAGTTTGGCTAGAAAACTAGGCATAGAGAGATCTTCCTTCACCCCATTAGCCAACAAGGATAATTCTGGTGTGATAATGGAGTGAGAACACAATGGATGAGCTAGCACACCCACATTGGGAAGTTGTATTTATGGTTCGAAGGCAAGGCCCAATGACACATGCTTCTGCAAGGCTAAGGTAAGCTCTTGACTTGAATAGAGAGACATCTTCTACTTAGGTTTAGGGATACACAATTAAATTTCCTTTCTTCTTAAAAAGGAGGGTAGTCCTATATGCTACTAAGATTTACATTGAATACAACCTCATGCCATCATAGGTATAGTAGAGGAAGATTGGTAGGATGCAAGTGATGGAAGCACAAAAGAAAGTGTGATATTTATAAGGATGGATGGGTGATCATTGTTGATCATCACCCCAAATAGGGGCATATGTTTATGACACCATGTTGGCACATACATATTGACACTTGGAATTGTAATGGCACACAATGATAAGATCATAGCGGGTTTGCGAATAAATTTTATAGAACAAGACTATATTGAGATACATAAAGTCCCAAAGAGACACCTACAACAATAGGTCTCATGTTATGTTTATTATGAGTTAGTCCATAGTAGAAAAGAGACTAGGGTATGTGTAGGAGTTTGAGAATCATAGGGGGAGTTACAACTCTATTTAGGCTACATGTTTGCACCATTTTCATAGTGGTTAAGAGAGATGAGGAGGCCATGTATATATTGATGTGGGATCCAACACTATTGACTATCTGTGAGGCATCTTGGCCTTTATCCATCACATCCCTTAATAAACCATACATTCTCCACCCATTCTTGAAACACTTGAAAAACGAGGATCCCAAATACATTGGTCCCCATGTTACTATATTTGGAAGACATTTAGAAAATGTAGTCCCAATATCAAACTTAACAAAGGGGCTATAAAGACACCTAGTAGCACTACAATATTGGGACTACATTTAGAAAATGTAGTCCCAATATCAAACTTAACAAAGGGGCTATAAAGACACCTAGTAGCACTATATTGGGACTACATTTAGAAAATGTAGTCCCAATATCAAACTTAACAAAGGGGCTATAAAGACACCTAGTAGCACTACAATATTTTTGTGAGCAGGAGGACCTCAAAATGGAACTTTGGCAAGACAAATGTCATGATCTTTAAAACCTCACACTAGTGACATCTAGGATACATTTCACATATGCATGAGATTACATATAGATTTCCATTTCCTATGTGTACCTAGTAGATTTTTTTATTAGCCCAAGCTTCAGCATGCATGTTGGCTTCAAGGTGGATCAAAGTGCACAAGGAAGCTCATAGTTTAGGTGCTGATGACATGATAATGATGAGAGATTAACTTAATGATAAAAGATTAACATAAACAAGGCATAATGAGTAGAATGAGAGAGATGATTTCCATTATATGTGTGCCTATTATATAGGCTAAGTACAAGATGATTTCCATTAGATGTGTGCCTCTTATATAGGCTGAGTACAAGATGATTAGGCCAACGCTAATCAAGATTCAGTGCTACTAAAGTTCCATGATTCTCTCTCAAATTCTCTCCATGATTCTCTCCCTAGAATCTCTCCATGATTGTAGCCTCCACATGCCCTAGATTCTAGCTTCCACCAAAGTCAGCAAAGAAGGCTACATTTAATGCTCCTGGCTCTCCTAGTACACCTCATGGATTCTTTCACCTTTATTGACAAATTTTACAAATACTGTGAGATTTTAACCTTTTGAAAAATGACCTAAGACTTATGCTCTACATCCAAGAATCCCAAGTACATCAATTTGTCTAATAATCCCACATTAAAATTGATGACCCCAACCCCTAGCAGTAGCCCATGGGATGCTTCATGACTTGCCCACCCTTGTGACAATGTACATAACCCCAACCTATTGTAGGATTACAAAGTAAGTGGAATTCAAAAGGCATATAATGAGTATAGTGGATTAGGATGCAAGAAGTGAGCTGGCGTAGAAGGCCCATTTAATATCAACGACAAGGTTGGCCTTATGTGAGGCCTTAGTAGTATTGTCTTCACCTTCTTCTTGATTGTCTTCTTCCATCCACAAGGTTGGTAGAGATCTTCTTCTTGATATAGCAATCCTTCTCGAAGTGCCCTAGCCTACCACAAAAGTTGCATTTACCATTTGCTTTGTTTTTGAAGGTATCCTTTTGTTGATGTAGACCCATTGGATATATTATTTGTGTAGTAGGTCTCACTATGGGAGAAGAGATGGCTTCTTCCATGTTTTTGCTTTATCTTCTTCTCTTCCTCCATCAAGGATGCAGTGATGTCGGCCAACTTTGGAGATGGTAGATTGGTGAGTGTAGTGACTATGTTTTCATAGTCTTCATATGGTAGACTTTTAAGCAACAAAGAAATGCAAATATCTTCATGAATGCTCATTTTAATACCTACAAGTTTAATTGTGAGACAATTCATGAGCAAGTTAATCTTTGAGCTCTTGGCTTGCACTTAGAAGAGTTTTTCCAACTCTTCCCAATCTTCAAAGGATGTATCCATTCCATCAATATGATGAATGAATTGATCACCGATTTCTTGTCTTTGGATACCCATATATAGCTTCAGCTTCCCTTGTGGTTGTCTTATTTTCCTTGCCACATGCTATGTTCCACAAACTCTTCCTCATAAGAGTGAACTCGATCTTAGTTTTCCAAGTATGAAATGAGCAGCCTTCAAATTTGTCTATTTTAGTGGGACTAGCCATGTGCAAATGTAATATAAAGGAAGGTCTTGCCTTTGAGTAATAGCACTTAAGGTAGTGTGTAATCACTTTACAAATGGATTTGATTAGTACTAAACACAATGATTAAGTAATGAATGTCAAACACACTTCCAAAGACATAAAACAATGAAGAGACTGATTTAGAGTGGGACAAAATCAAGGGGATTTTGCAATGTGAAGTGATATAGGGCTGGTAAGTGCCTAATGTCAAGATTAAACCTTCAATTGCACCAAGTGACTCAGATTTGATCAACTCACTATTAACATTGAGATCAACTCAGATTAGGCACAATCAATTAGTGAGATTAACTCACTATTAATAGTGCACTAAATAGAGCATTAAATTGATGGAGTTAGGCTATGACTGAGCTAAAATTCTCTTAGCACTTTGAGGAGTAGTGTATAAGATCTAATTTGAACCTAGAATTGATGGCATTAAGCAATTTCAACATGGGTTAAAAGATTTATTACCAAAATAGGTTTTTGTTTGTGCAGTGAGTTCACAACAGCTATTCTGGTTGTTTTTGAAGAAATCTAATGTTGTAGGTGTGTCCAGACTTGAAAAAATCATGATTCCAGCTACACATGAGCTATGAGATGAAGAGAAACAAAAGACATAGTGGATAGAAGTGGAATATAACATTGCTAAGCATAAGATTAGTGCAAATAGAGATAATTAAGGTATGACTCAAGAGTGATCACCAAATCACAATTTCTTGAATTAAGGAAATGAGTTTGATACATCATTTTATGGCTCTTATTCACATGTTCCATGCACCCTTGTTCCATCCTTGTGTTCATATAAATGCCCACATGCCTTGTGCCATCCTTGTGTTCATAAATGGCCACATGACTTGTGCACCCTTGCACTTTCCACGTGCCTACTTTTTGACCGTTGAATCCTTATTACATTCATCCATTAACATACCCAAATAACCTTAGGCTTCATCCATTTCTATTTCATATCATTCTAGGCTTCATCTACTCCTTCTCCTAAGAGGGTATATCAATCGGTGACAGAAAAACAGGGTCATGAGGAGGGAGGCAGACTACTAGATCAAGTGTCAAGGGAGCTAGCTTTGATACCAATTGTTGGAATTAGGGTTAGGATTGCAACAATACACACACACAAGATAGAGAAGCTTGAGAGCATACAAACTCACTAGATTAGAATGAACAAATGTGTCCCAGACACAAAAGATAAGTATACACCCCAAAATGAGTAGATAAGAGGGTGTACATACGCATGGGGGAAAAAACCTCGTAGTGAGGGAAAAAGTGCCCCGGCGGTCCTAAGTGTGTTCACAAACATCACTACCATATAATGCTACAAATCCCACCTAGAGTGATGATGTGAACATGTATAGGGTATGGCCGATCAATCCCAAAAAGGCCGTAAGCCCAAAGCTTTACGAAAGGCTTCGAACTTTTCATGATGAGGAAGAGGCTTCGTGTGAATAAATTTGCCATGTTGTCATGTGTAGGCACATCAACCAAGTCGATCTCTGCTATAGAGAGTCTTTCCCTGAAATAGTGGGGTAATGCACCTCAATGTGCTTAATGTGAGCATGAAACATTGGGTTCCTCGCAACTGCTAACCACACACACTCAACTGTAGCTATAAAAGATGTCCTGTACTTAGATTCACACCTAGAACTGGCCAGTGCAGGCTGTTTCTTGCTGAGCCATGATATACATGAATCACCAAGGTGAAAGCAAAACCCACATGTGTCATAACATCCAGCCCAATCTGAAGAATCACTAAAAGCATGTAGCTGTGACTCACCCCCCTTTGGATAAAATAATCCAAAATATCGAGTGCCCTGTAAATAGCAAAAAACTCGCTTAACAGCCTGCTAATGCTTCGTACCTGGGCTATGCATAAATCTGCTCAATTGTGAGACCGCATACTATATATCTGGCCTCATGTTGCACATATATAGAAGGGATCCAACAGCCTGTTGACAAACTAGTATCAAAAGAGTCTCCTGCATCTTGAAGACTAAGTCAAGTACCACAGGTTTACAGTCTTCAAGATTAAACCTCTTCAATAGCTTCTATATATATTTAGACTACAGCATAACAATGCCATCATTGCGTTGCATAAACTGAATCCCCAAATAGTAATGCAAGGGCCCCAAATTTGACATCTCAAACGAGACTGCAAATCAGCCTTAAAGGCTGAAATCTGATCTATATTGGGTCCCATGAGCAGCATCATTGTCATCAATGTATAGAATGATGATAAAAAATGTGTCCTTACTCCTCTTCACATAGAGGGTACTCTCTCTTGGACTGTTGCAAAAACCATTAACCAAGTATGCATGAATCTTCTCATACCATGCTCTAGGAGCCTGCTTAAGGCCATAAAGAGCCTTTTTCAACCTGCATACTTTAGACTCTTCTCCTTTCACAACAAAACTAGGAGGCTGCGATACATACACCTCCTCATGTAAATCACCATTCAAGAATGCAGTCTTAATGTCCAACTAATGTACATTCCACCTATGATGTGCTGCCAAAGCAATGAGACACCTAATGGTAGTCATATGAGATGTGGGTGCAAAGGTCTCATCATAATCAATGCCCTTTTGCTGGGCATACCCCTTTGCAACAAGTCTGGCCTTGTAGCGATCATTGCTACCATCTGCTTTGCGTTTTAACTTATAAACCCACTTAGTACCACTGGCCTTCTTGCCACCGATCTATCAAATACCAGGTGTCATACTTGAGTATAGAGTTATACTCATACTGCATAGTATGCATCCAATGATCATCCTGTGCTTCCTTAAAGGAAATAGGTTCCTCCTCATATTACATAAAGTAGAAATGAGAACATGATCCACATGAGAATAATTTGCATGATGAGAACCTACATGAGTTCTGCTAGGTAAAGGAGCTGCCAACTTGCTATCCCTCAATGTCTGCATAAGCCATTTTGGCATACACCTAGATTCTTCTATGGCTGCTCTCTCCTCATCCAATACATCCTCAATAATTACCTCATCAAAAGGCTGATTTGTAGGCGGATTTTGCACTTACAACAAAGGTTGAATTTTAGCACTTGGTTGAGCATTTAATTGCTCTACATATGGCTGCCCTCCATTAAACAAAGGTAGGAGCGAATCAAACATGTCCTGTGAGGATACATTCTATTGTTTTTTGCTGCATGAAAGCATGGGCTGAACTGAGTTTTTGACAAAAACAACATCTTTACTTTCCAAAATCCACTTTGAGACCGGATGGTAGAGTCTATATCCCTTACTTTTTGAATTGTATCCCACAAATATGCATTTAACTGCCTTATCATCAAGCTTACTGCATTGTTGCTCAGGCACAAGAGAATAAGAAATATAACAAAAAACACGCAAATGAGCCACGGAAGGCTTCCTGCCATGCCAAGTTTCATAAGGAGTTTTAGACTGCAAGGCCTTGGTAGGGCATTTGTTCAACGCATAGTTTGCACACATAGTTGCCTCTAACCAAAAACCATGAGGTAAATCTTGGGATTTCACCATACATCGTGCCATCTCCATGAGAGACTTGTTCTTCCTCTCAGCCACACCATTTTGCTAAGGTGTGTATGGCATTGTACATTGATGCCTTATGCCTTTTTCAGCCATATATGATGAAATTCCTTGGACATATACTCCCCCCCTCGATCTGAACGAAGGGTGCTGACTTTACATTCACATGCATTTTTAGCCATGGAAACAAAGTGTCTAAAGCACATAAAAACCTCTGACTTCTACTTTAATGGATACACCCAGCTATGTCTGGAGTAATCATCGAAGTAGAGATATCTCCCAATAGATGGTGTCCTCATAGGACCACATACGTCACTATATATAAGCTATAATTTCTTAACAGCTCTCATAGATCCATCCTTTAGAAATGATGCCTGATGCATTTTACCAAGAATACACACCTCACATACATGTCTAGCAGGGGTCTCAAGAGTTGGCATCTCACACACCATATCATGCCTTTGAAGGCGTAACAAACTGCCATAATTCAGATGGCCAAATCGTGCATGCCATAATTCTGCATCATTCATAGAGCATGAGTCGTAGAGACTGAGCAAGCATCATGCTGCAACTTCTCAAATACATCCATCTTGTATAGGCCATGAAATAAGGTACCTGAGGCAATAATAGAATAACCATCATTTCTATCTTGAACTGTATATCTATCATTCACAAATTTCACCATTAATCCTAACAAGGCTAAGGTTGAGACTGAACAAGTTCTTCTTAATGCCTGACACATATAAAACTTTAAAAAGAGTAAATGCATCCCCATTTGCAACAGTAGTGAGCACAACTCTACCAACTCCTTGACAGGATATGAGAAACCATTTGCACATGTGACGGTTCCTGCACTTGGGACAGATTCCAAAGATGAGAATAATTTTTTTTGTGAAGTAATGTGCTTACTAGCACCACTATCAAAGTACCAGGCATCCGATTCTGCCACCACTGACATGCATACATCATGAATAGAAGGATCATTATTGCAATGTATAGTCCATGCCCAATCACCTTGAGCAAAACTTGTAGATTCCTTCTTCTCTGCAGTTGGTGCAGATGCATCAGCCCAATAGCCATGCCCGATTCTTTCTTTTTCTCATTCTCTAGCCTTTTCTTGTACTCATTTATGTAGTGCCCTGGTTTCCTATAGTGACTCTTGCCCTTCTTTTTAGGCTTATCCCCTTCTTTCTTTGCATTCTTACTTATGATTCTGATTTTGGCTTATAGCCACCATGCGAAGAAGCTTTACCTTTGCCTTTATGTCTGGCAACAAAAGCTTGGTCACCAACTCGCAGAACAGATCTATTTTTCCTAGACTGCTCTTCTTGTAAGAGTACTGAAACCAGCTCATCAAATGTAAGGGCATTTGGATTTCCCTTCATCATGAGTATAAGAGTAGAGGCAAAACTCTGATAAGAATTTGGGAATGCATCGAGAACTGTGGACACCAATGTACTACTAGGATATATCTTATCTATACTAGCGAGTTGCTCCTTAAAATCTTTGATCTTGGTCAAGAAGCTGTCCATTGAGTCTCCCCCATTCATGTGCTCAGATTCTGATTGTTTGCGGTGGCGCAAATATGAAACACGTGCTTCATTACATACCTGGGGATAATGCAACAAGTGCATCCCATGCCTATTTTGAAGTCTTACATGACCAAATATGAGGAATAATGCTTCTCTTCATAGAAAGTGCAAGCAATGCATGTGCCTGTGCATCTCTTCCATCCCATCTTGTTTGAGCAGTAGTGGGAGGTAGTGGTGGTGCATGTGGAGGAGCCACTTCTGTATCAAAATCTACTTTAGATGTACCTATAGCACATGGTTGCACTGGTAGTTGTGAAACAAGACCAGTTTCACTACCATTGACCACATTCCAAAGGCCTTTAGCAACCAGCACATGCCTCATTATATAGGACCACAATGGGTAGTTAGTTCCATTAAGTTTGTCCTCAGCAGAGACAACATGTTGAATACATTACTACTACCAACCATGACTATCTACCAAATGCAAAATCTTTCAACACGCTGCAAGTACTCAGTATTCACTGAGAATGCAACCTTGGATGGTTGCCAACAACTGACTGGATCACATGCAAAGTGTATGAAAAATAACACAGAGTAGAGAATAGAGTGTTACTGGCAAAACTATGATTGGTCGATGTTGAAGACACTGTAGATGCTGCTGCACACCAAATCTTTGTGCTCCATGGCCAAAACACCCAAAATCGAGTAGAACCAATCCAAAATGACGGCTCTCCAAAACGTCTACAAAAACCTTGTGTTGCCCAAAATACGCTTGAATTGTGCTGCGGACCCTGCAAAAGTTGTATACTTTGTATACAGAAAACTACAGTATATACCTTCTTCTCCTAAGAGGGCATATCAATCAATGATATAAAAACAGGGTCGTGAGGAGGGAGGTAGACTACTAGATCAAGTGTCAAGGAAGCTAGCTCTCATACCAATGGTTGGAATTAGGGTTAGGTTTACAACAATACACACACACAAGATAGAGAAGCTTGAGAGCACATAAACTCACTAGATTAGAATGAACAAATGTGTGCCAGATACAAAAGATAAGTACACACCCTAAAATGAGTAAATAAGAGGGTGTACATACACACGGGGGAAAAAACCTCCTAGCAAGGGAAAAAGTTCCCCGACGGTCCTAAGTGTGTTCACACACATCACTGTTGAAATATACAAGTGAATAGGGTGTGTGCGGGAACAAGCCTGTGAGTGAAAAGGTGAGAAGAAACTACTAGGAGAGAATAAAGGGTAGCATGAGAAGATTTAGGAAGTGTGGAGATATTCTAGGAAGTGTGGAGATATTCTTGGAGATATTTTGGGAAAAGTGAAGAGGTGGAGAGAATCATGGAAAAGAGGTGGAGTGAATCATGGAGAAATCAGTGGGATTTGATGCTTGGATGTAAACTCTATAAATTGAGGCATTGGCCTAATGAGAATTTGCTGGTTTTTTATTATCCATGTCTACATTAATCTATTTGTTAATTACTCTTAATTATTTACTAATCACTTTGTTAATGATGTTGATTCTAGTGTTTGATCCACCATAGCTCATCACAATGCCCTAATTTCAACATGGTATCAGAGCCATGCCTAGAATCCATCATTTTGTGAGCCCATTATCTTGCTAATCATTTTGCTAATTAGGATTAGTAGAAAATTATAAAATATCCCTCTTTTTCCAACTCACCTCTGTACCCTCAACTGGTGGAGGAGCTCTAGCTCCTTGCATACTTTAAATTAGGCCAAACCATTCTAGCCCTAGCTAGGTATCTTACTGGTCTTCAAGCTCATCAAATCAGCGCAGTAAACCGCTGAAGCGTTTAAGAGAAATCGTGATTTTTGCTGGCGCTAATTTTTTGAGGAGTTTTTGCCATTGCTGCTTCATCAAATCAAATCTCTCTAATTCCTCTTAGCCCCGGGGGTTTTCAAGCATGCTCTACAAGCTGGTGAAGACAGAATTCAATTTCATCAAGTCTACAGTGAGATCCAAGCTCTTCATCAAATCTGCAGGTGACTTTGGTAAAACAGAGATTAAGCTTTCAATATTTGGTCAAACCTTGTGTTTCTTGGCTTAATTGTGTACTAGACTCATTGCTATTGATGGCTTTGAAAGCATTTGAGCTCATTTGAAGTCTAAGGCACCAGATCTAGACTCCCCGCATACTCTATTTTTTGCACACAAATCAGTGGATTAATTTGCTAATCAATGATCAATCAGTGCTAATCACTGTATTTTGGTACAATTGAGGGTTCAAATTAACCATTAGGTATCTGATACAGATCCGTATAACTTCGAATTGCAATTCGGAGTTAGTTTGATACTCCAACCATTCCGTACAAATTGGTTACCCTTGATTTAATGTAATTTTTGGGAAAATTGTGCTGATAAATTGTGATAATCATCATTTTGAATTTAACCCTTGGTTAATACCTATAAATCTCACTCAAAATCAAGATTATTCACATCCAGAGTTGCATTTGGGAATGTGCATAAGAATGAATGCTATACGCATTATGTATTGGGCACATTACATCAGTGTAAATATGGGATCAGACACTGCCCTTGTCCAGAATAAGGCAAGAGGTAAGACCTCCTGCATAAATTTGGGTTTGATTGCATAATGACACAAGATAAACATCAAAAGCCCAAAAGAACTGTCAGCAAAACATTTAAACATGTTGCTCACATGAAGCAAAAGACGTGACACGGACAAGCTCATGGCCCCAGTCATGAAAGAAGAAGAACAGCTCTTTCCAGGAAGAGGATCCACACCGACAAGAAGATCTAAAGGAAGCATTGAAGGAAGGCATGGACACGAGAAGAGAAGCTGCCCCAAGAAGACTGAAAGAAGAGACGGACGCGTGGAGAGAAGCTGCCACGACAAGAGAAGATGTGAGGCTCCAAAGAGTGAGGAGCCATGTGAAAATCTCAGAGAGAGAGAGAGAGAGAGAGAGAGAGAGAGAGAGAGAGAGAGAGAGAGAGACCCCACAACCCAATGTAACCTGCCCCAACAAAGTAAAACCACCTCTGAGCCACCCGATGATGTAGGCCACGTGGTAGATGTATGTGTGAGCACTTTAGTCAAGGTCACGGGCAACTATAGTAAGCCTTGGACACATAGAGAGAGAGAGTGTCAAGGACTATGAGTTTAGGGACTCGAGGCACTGGTCGCGAGCTATCAAGTAAGAGAGGAACTTGGTACAGGGTCCAGGTGTGCTAAGTTAACTTGAGGGGAGGTGTGCTAAGTTAACTTGAGGGGAGGTGTGCTAGACACTGGTCTCGCGGACTATCAAGTAAGGGGAGGCAAACTTGGTATAGGGTCTAGGTGTACTAGGAGTATTCACTTGAGGGGAGGTGTTGAAATATACAAGTGAATAGGGTGTGTGCGAGAACAAGCCCTTGGTTAGAGGCTGTAAAAGAGAATATGTAAATGTGAAAGAACCTGTGAAAAGGTGAGAAGAATCTACTGGGAGAGAATAAAGGGTAGCATGAGAAGATTTAGGAAGTGTGGAGATATTTGAGGAAGTGTGGAGATATTTTGGGAGATATTCTGGAAAAAGTGAAGAGGTAGAGAGAATCAGGGAAAAGAGGTGGAGTGAATCATGGAAAAATCAGTGGGATTTGATGCTTGGATGTAAACTCTATAAATTGAGGCATTGGCCTAATGAGAATTTGCTGGTTTTTGATTATCCATGCCTACATTAATCTATTTGTTAATTGCCCACTAATTACATCTTAATTATTTGCTAATCACTTTGTTAATGATATTGATTCTAGTGTTTGATCCACCATAGCTCATCACAATGCCCTAATTTCAACAATCACTACCATATAATGCTGCAAACTAGGTATCAATGCCAGGGCCAAATAGTGCTAAAATATGGATCGAGCCAAAGTTACAAGATCCTTGAAATATATTAACCAAATCAACATGCTACCTTGCACAAGAGAGGGAGAGAAGAAGAGAAGGAAGACCATGCAAGGCATTATGAAATTATGAGCTCATTTTGGGGCCCTCTAAGGAGTTTCATGCTCTTTCTCTCTCTCAAAAATGGGACCATGGTGAAATTTGAGCACATCATTCCAAAATTTTTTGGAGTTAGTAGATTTAGAATGTACTCTTGAAGATCTTTCCAATGGTATATAACATCATGGGGTTCTAACATAGGATAGTGAAGCTCCCCAAAAAGGGGTTTCAAAAGTGATTATGTGGCATGTAACATTACATTTTGGCATCTTAAATCTTGTTTGTGGTGTATCTTGAGCATTACTGCTTGAAAGTTATCGGAGATTGTATATTTGAAATCTACTCATTATAATCTACTCAATGATATGTCACATGGAGGGGTTCTGACATAAGATTGATAGGGCTCACCATGACCCCATTTTTTAGAGAGAGAAAGAGCATGAAACTTCTTAGATAGCCCCAAAATGAGCTCCTAATTTCCCTAATGGTCAGTTCAGAAAAAGAAAATAGCCAACCCTTTTAAGGATTAACTCCCTGATGTGAGGCCTCTAGGGGCTCACTCCACCTCCACTTGTGTCGCTCAAATGGAGTGAGCAAAGAGGAAGGGAGCTATAGAGAGCTCAACCTCTACTCTATGCCTTTATGTGTGCAAGAGTGATATCAAGAAGAAGACAAGAAGAAGGAGAAGAAGAAACAAGACAAGAACCATCACCTGCATGCACACACCACAATAAAGCAAGCATCAACAAACACAAGCCTACCACCTTAGCTAGAAGAGAGTGAGTGAGAGAGAGAGAAGGCAAACTCAATTTTAATAATGAGATTGTCCCTTTCTATATTTCATAAGTCACTTATATACATGAGTTTTCTTTTTACAATGGCCCACCGCTCGTTTAACAATTGGGGGCCCAAAACTGATTTCCTAGCTCTATGTACACAGGCTTATTTTTCTTATGGCTCTGGCATTACACATGTCATAAGCTCAGTCATCCCATTCATCATGAAGCAGTGCTTAGCACGCGATTACTACATAATAATGAGTTACAATAAGCGTAACCACGCTTAAAAATAATGTTAACCAATGTGGTTAACATACCCCCTCCCTAATTCATCGGTGGGGTGAACCAAGAGCATTTGCTACTCCTTATATGGAATAAGTCCCAAGCCCATCATCTACGGATAGGTAGGTATGCGGGGTTTATCCACAGGTGGCGGGGTACCTTGCAGTATTGCTCCGAGATGTAAGGCTTCAAGAGAAAATGGCGGCGCCAAACGGGCTACTCACCCATGAGCTTAAATTTTATGGGGCAAGCATTAGAAGGGGGCCGTTGGTAACCACCATGTTGTCGATGTAGGTGTTGGCGCTTCTAGGCATCATGTTTGGCATCCAGATAAGGCCAAAGGACATGGATGTCCAGTCAATCTCTAAGCATGCTGATTGGGGTGTGTTGGAGTTGTCAATCGAGTAGGATACTGATTTCCTGCTCAAACTCCATGTGATCCAGTGGGTCATGCCAGTTGAGGGGGTTGAGGGGTGGGTCCACCTCTTTGTGCTCTTGCGAGGGTGGCGGGGGAATTTCTCTTTCTGCCAAAGGTGTGGGGGAAGGGAGGTCGGGATGTGAGTGCGAGTGGGGGGGAGGAGCAGTCGAGGGAGAGGTTACAATGGCGAGGGTGGTGTGGTAGAAGGGTGGGGGCCTTGCTGATGTTGAGGGTATATCTTTAAAGGGTTTGGGGAGGTGCAGATGAAGGTGGAGGGTGGGGGTGGGGGTGGTGAAGGAGCTGTTGGTGATGGAGGAGGAGAGGGTACATGAGGGGGTGTAGAGGATGGTGAGGGGAATAGGGAAAGAGTTGTGGTGGAAGTGGTGGGGGGTGCTGAGGTACAATGTTGGTGGGTACCTAGTGGTGGTGGTGGGGGGGTGGAGGTTGTGAGTTGGTGTCAGGTTGGGAAGGATGGGGGTGGAGGTTGGTGAGGAGGGGACGAGGGTGTGGGTGGATGAGTGGGGGGATTGCTGAGATTGGCTCCTCCGTCATTGCCGTCATCATTGTCATCATTGCGTCAGAGTTGTTGTCGAGGCACTTTGAGTAATAGAAGATGCGTGCGTCTTCAAATTTTTGGGGGGAGAAGTCGATGGGGAAGGCCATGTGGGAATCATCAAACTACATGATCCCAGTGGCATGGATGACTTGGAGTTGGAGGTGGTAGCAGTGGTATAGGACGAGGAGCCCAGAGGGAGTGTAGGGTGGGAGCCCATAGTGACGGAAGGATTTATAGGCCATGTAAATTGTCTCCCACCCTTGGTGCTGTATGAAATGGAGGGCTTGGGTGGTTTTGGACGAAGGGTAAGGGTAGGAGTAGAGACCCTCGAGAACAAGGTCGAACGTGTCGCTGGTGGTGGGGCGACCGTACCTGATGAGGTTTGCCCAATTGATGAGATTTGTAGAAAGAGGGTGGATGGGAAGGTTGAAAAGGGTGGTGGGTTTGGAGAAGGAGATTTGGGATTGGAAGAAGAGGGTGACGAGGAAGGAGATGGAGTCGGTTTTGGTGATGATGTAGGAAAGGGTGGTAGGGGAGATGGGGTCATCGATGAAGATGTCGTGTGTTGAAGGAGCTGGAGGTTGAGAATATGGGCTGGGATTTGTGGAGGGGTGGCGAGCAAGGGAGCTCCATTGGCGGAGTCCATCAACGCGTCAATCTTGTGTTTGACCGTGCTTGCTCCCCCTAAAACACACTCTATCTCATCATTGAATGCCTCCACCTTTTTCTCCTTCATTTAGTGCCTCCACTTCTGCACCAAATCAACCAAATTAGAGATCTCTTGTCACTTTCCACATCATCAATCTCGTAACTTAGGGGGGCCAAAAATAGTGATTTTTTTCCTCTCATTTTTGTTGAAATATACAAGTGAATAGGGTGTGTGCAGGAACAAGCCCTTAGCAAGAGGTTGTAAAAGAGAATCTATAAATGTGAAAGAACCTGTGAAAAGGTGAGAAGTATCTACTGAGAGAGAATAAAAGTTTAGCATGAGGAGATTTAGGAGGTGTGGAGATATTCTGGGAGAGATGGAGAGAATCAAGCAAAAGAGGTGGAGTGAATCAAGGAGAAATCAATGGGATTAGATGCTTGGATGTAAACTCTATAAATTGAAGCATTGGCCTAATGAGAATTTGTTGGTTTTTGATTATCTATGCCTAGATTAAGCTATCAGTTAATTACTCACTAATAATCACATCTTAATTATCATCTAATCTCTTTGTTTAATAACGTTGATTCTAGCATTTGATCCACCATAGCTCATCACATTGCTACAAATTTAACATGGTATCAGAGCCTAGCCTAGAATCCATCAAGTTTATGAGCCCATTATCGTACTAATCACTTGGCTAATTAAGATTAGTATATAATTAGATTTTTTAGCTTTTTTTTTTCAACTAACCTCTGCACCCCCAGCTAGTGGAGGGGCTTGATCTCCCTCCAGTAGAAACATTACGGCAAAAGCTCTTAGCCATACATAGCCACCTCCCTTGTGCTTCAGCCCATCAAGAAAAAACTTCAAACCGCCAACTAGAGCTGCGATTTTTTGCTAATTTGCCAGGCACCATTTTTTTGAGGGAAAAATGATATCTCTTCTTCTCTAGTTGCAATGGGTCTAATTCCTCTTAGCCCTAGGGGTTTTCAAGGGTGCTCTACAAGCTGGTGAAGACAGATTTTGATTTGATCAAGTCTACAGTGAGATCCAAGCTCTTCATCAAATCTGCAGGTGACTTTGGTAAAACAGAGATTAAGCATTCAATGTTTGGTCAAATCTTGTGTTTCTTGGCTTAGTCCTCTACTAGAATAATTGATATTGAAAGGATTTGAACTCATTTGAACTCTAAGGCCTCAGATCTGGACTCCCCGCATACTCTATTTTTTGCACACAAAATAGAGGATTAATAAAATCAGTGATTAATTAGCACTAATCACTATATTTTGGTGCAATTGAGGATTCAAATTAACCATTAGGTATCTGATACAAATCCCTATAACTTCAGATTGCAATTCGGAGATGGTTTGATACTCCAACCATTCCGTACAGATTTGTTTACCTTGGTTTAATGTAATTTCTGGTGATTTTATGCTGATAAATCTGTTGTAATGATCACCTAAAAACCAAATTGAGTTGTAAAAGGGTAGACACTGCCCTTGAGTCTTGAAATCGGATCAAGAGGTAAGACCCCCTTCACATTATCATGAGTACGACACAAGAGATAGCCAAATTTAATAGGAAGTAGTTTTACACATGGCAGACAAAAACCATGTATCTGCTCATGAGGAAAAATCTGTGGGGGCTAGTTGAGGGAAGAGATGAATGCCCAGATGTGAGAGGGAAAAAGGAGTGGAAGAGCACAAATGAAAAAGCATTGGGACTTATCGCACTTGGTTTAAATGATGAAATCATTCATCACATCACAGGGATACAGTGGGCAAAAGATGCATGGGATGAACTCAATAAATTATTCGGCACACAAGCTAAAAATTCAAAGATAAATCTGTTAATGCAATTCTACAAATTGGATATGAAGGAAAGTGAACATTTAATCACACACTTGAACAGATATAAAAGCATTAAGCAACAACTGGCAGCAGCTATTGGCAAAAAGGTAGACGATGATGAGGCACTAGTAGTGCTTCTGAAGAGTGTGGACAAAGGTGAATATGAAAACATTGTAGCAACACTAAAGAATGTACCTGAATTGAAGCTACACGAGATGGAAGGAGCTCTACTAGAGCAAGAGACCAGAGGAAAAGAGAGAAGAAATGGATGGACTCAACAGCAGGAGAAGAAAAAGCATTCTTCACCCGAGGAGGATTCTCTCGAGGACAAGGATGAGGAAGAGGCAGAGTAGGAGGAAGGACCTTCATTTGCCACAATTGTGGAAAGCCAGGACACATGGCAAGAGACTGCTCTACAGCAAACCCAGTGGAGAAGGAACGACATTAGCAAACTTCATGGATTCTCCTGAGGAAGTGGAGTCAGATCATCTTTTCTAAGAGAGTGAAACCCCACAACCCAATGTCACCTGCCCCAACAGAGTAAAACCACCTCTGAGCCATCGATGATGTAGGCCATGTGGTAGATGTATATGTGAGCACTTTAATCAAGGTCACGGGCACTTGTAGTAGCATTGGACACATAGAGAGAGAGAGAGAGAGAATGTCAAGGACTATGAGTTTAGGGACTTGAGGCACTGGTCACGGACTATCAAGTAAGAGGGAAACTTGGTATAGGGTCTAGGTGTGCTAGGAGTATTCACTTGAGGGGAGGTGTTAAAATATACAAGTGAATAGGGTGTGTGCGGGAACAAGCCCTTAGCAAGAGGCTGTAAAAGAGAATCTGTAAATGGGAAAGAACTTGTGAAAAGGTGAGAAGTATCTACTGGGAGAGAATAAAAGGGTAGCATGAGGAGATTTAGGAGGTGTAGAGATATTTTGGGAGAGGTAGAGAGAATCAAGCAAAAGAGGTGGAGTGAATCAAGGAGAAATCAGTGGGATTAGATGCTTGGATGTAAACTCTATAAATTGAAGCATTGGCCTAATGAGAATTCGCTGGTTTCTGATTATCCATGCCTACATTAAGCTATCAGTTAATTGTTCACTAATCACGTCTTAATTATCATCTAATCTCTTTGTTAAATGATGTTGATCTAGCATTTGATCCACCATAGCTCCTCACATTGCTCTGCAAATTTAACATGGTATCAGAGAGCCTAGCCTAGAATCCATCAAGTTTATGAGCCCATTATCTTGCTAATCACTTGGCTAATTAAGATTAGTATATAATTAGATTTTTTAACCTCTTTTTTCAACTAACCTCTGCACCCCCAGCCAGTGGAGGGGCTTGATCTCCCTCCAGCAGAAACATTAGGGCAAAAGCTCTTAGCCATACATAGCCACCTCCCTTGTGCTTCAGCCCATCAAGAAAAAACGTCAAACTGCCTATTGGAGCTGCGGTTTTTTGCTAATTTGCAGGCACCATTTTTTTGAGGGAAAAATGATATCTCTTCTTCTCTAGTTGCAATGGGTCTAATTCCTCTTGGCCCTAGGGGTTTTCAAGGGTGCTCTACAAGCTGGTGAAGACAGATTTTGATTTGATCAAGTCTACCGTGAGATCCAAGCTCTCTTCTCTAGTTGCAGGGTCTAATTCCTCTTGGCCCTAGGGGTTTTCAAGGGTGCTCTACAAGCTGGTGAAGACAGATTTTGATTTGATCAAGTCTACAGTGAGATTTAAGCTCTTCATCAAATTTGCAAGTGACTTTGGTAAAACAGAGATTAAGCATTCAATGTTTGGTCAAATCTTATGTTTCTTAGCTTAGTCCTCTACTAGAATAATTGATATTGAAAGGATTTGAGCTCATTTGAACTCTAAGGCCTCAGATCTGGACTCCCCGCATACTCTATTTTTTACACATAAAATAGAGGATTAATTTACTATTCAATGATTAATCAACACTAATCACTATATTTTGGTGCAATTGAGGGTTCAAATTAACCATTAGGTATCTGATACAGATCCCTATAACTTCAAATTGCAATTCGGAGATGGTTTGATACTCCAACCATTCCGTACAGATTTGTTTACCTTGGTTTAATGTAATTTTTGGTGATTTTATATTCTGTTGTAATCATCACCTAAACACCAAATTGAGTTGTAAAAGGGTAGACACTGCCCTTGAGTCTTGAAATCGGATCAAGAGGTAAGACACCCTTTGCATCATCATGAGTACGGCACAAGAGATAGCCAAATTTAATGGGGAGCAGTTTTACACATGGCAGACAAAAACCATGTATCTGCTCATGAGGAAAAATCTGTGGGGGATAGTTGAGGGAAGAGATGAATGCCCAGAGGTGAGAGGGGAAAATGAGTGGAAGAGCAAGAAGCCTTGACTAGAGCCTATTTTACCCAAGGTGAACCGAGTGCATGCCCATTGGTAACCATAACCATTGTCACACCCATACCATCCCCTACTCAAACCCCCCACCCTCGAGCCATTCCTCTAACTGCACTTGCAGTTCGTGTCATAAGGATAGTGGTGGTGGTTGTGGTGGTAATGCCATGGATGCATCTACCTCTCCATGATGTTGAAATATACAAGTGAATAGGGTGTGTGCGAGAACAAGCCCTTTGCAAGAGGCTGTAAAACAGAATCTGTAAATGAGTGAGAAGTAGTGAAAAGGTGAGAGGTATCTATTAGGAGAGAATAAAGGGTAGCATGAGAAGATTTAGGATGTGTGGAGATATTCTAGAAAAGTGAAGAGGTGGAGAGAATCAAGCAAAAGAGGTGGAGTGAATCAAGGAGAGATCAGTAGGTTTAGATGCTTGGATGTAAACTCTATAAATTGAGGCATTGGCCTGATGAGAATTTGTTAGTTTTTGATTATCCATGCCTACATTAAGCTATCAGTTAATTGCCTACATTAAGCTATCACTAATCTCATCTTAATCATCATCTAATCTCTTTGTTAATGATGTTGATTCTTACATTTGATCCACCATAGCTCATCACATTGCTGCAAATTTAACATGGTATCAGGGCCTAGCCTAGAGTCCATCAAGTTTATGAGCCCATTATCTTGCTAATTGAAAAGATGCAGGGGGGAAGAGAGCTTGAGCTCTTGCAAGCACACACACACTCACAAAACCCTAATAGAGAACACACAAGGTGAGAGGCTGAAATCTTCTTTTCCACAATGATTCATCAACAATGTACACTCGATCAAAGTTGAAAACACATGATACTCCTTCACAAAAAATTTTCTGGTTTTTTTTTCTCGCCAGAGAACCAGTTAAAGATCTTGCTCTAAATCCTTCAAATCTTGTCCAAATGCAATGATTCAACTTGCAATGGCTTCCCAACACATTGCTCCAACATATCCTAGAAGGGTTTGATCAAATTCTTCAAGGGGAATGAGAACCACCAATTTTTGTAGCTTCTGGTTTGCCTTTTTCTGCGTCTGTCAGGTACCACCTCTCACTAAAAATGCTCTATCTCCTTCAAATCTTCTCCAAATTCAAAAATTTTTGATTCAAAAGTGTAGCAACTCATAGAACTCTACTTGTACCAAAGGAATTAGGCCAATTTGATATAGACAAGGATTAATGCCTTGATTAAAAATGCTCTGTTTCTGGACAGACTTTCTGCAAACCTGCACACCTCTGATAAATCACTTCAATGAGCTCCAAATACATCAAATGAGCTGCAACCAAGCATCACAAGGCCTTAGCAATGTCTTTGCTAAACTCCCCAAGCTTTGAATGGCATCAAATAGCTTAGAAATGAGTGAATTGCATGAAATCAAATCAAACTTTCCAGATTTCTGCACAGATATGCGCCGCCTGCTCCTGTGGGCTGTAGAGAGAGGGGAAATCACAATTGAAGTGATAGGCATCTTAGCAATGACCTAATCTACCTTGGGTATGAAGGGTTTAGCTCAATTTTCTCTCTAGCTCCTGCAATCAATCCTCCAGGGGGTATGTCCACTGTTTTTGTGAAAAACCAAAACTTTTTTGCACAAATTCACTTCCACTTGATTTTGCTCAAATCTGTATGCATCAATCTGCTTCAAGATTCTCAGTATGTTGCTTGTGCCCACTTTGCTAATACATGTGCTAGTTCAAATACATGTGCCTTTGTGTATACATTTGCCAAGAGTACATTCACTTCAAGCTTTCCATGAAAGCTTAGAGAAAAACCAGAAATTTTCTGCTTGCTTTATGCACTTCAATCTTCACTGAACCTGCTCTTTGATACCTGCAATCCGCAGAGGGGGTCTTGCTACACTCACCAATGGTCCTTAGCTCTCAGATCCGATGCCGGTGTGTGTGCTCCACAGCTTCAATGGCTTCCTTCACAGCTTTTTCTTCTTCTTCCCTCTTCTCTCACTCACTCTCACAACACAGCTAATGAGCTCTTGGCTCTGATACCATGATAAAAAACAGAAGCAGGAGACAGCACACATAAGAGAAGCAAACCCTAATCCATAACCATCAATCATAAAGAAGGAGAGAAGCCATAGACACCATCTCTCTCACACACACAAAGGGGAACACAACATAGTGTTATGTCCACACTACAAAGTAAACCTAATGTAATGTCCACACCACACATGACCAGCTGGACGCGGTCATAAACACACCACACGATATCTATCTACCATACTGTCACTCTGTCAGCACCCATGTGCTATCCTCCAGCTGTATACGAGCTTGACATTTCAACAATCATCATACATATATATATCTTCCATGACATACGCATGGGTGTCCTAAGCGCACCGCGAGCCTGTGCATCGCCTGGTCAGAACCCTCCATGATCCTCCTTAGGTGTTGTGGCACTTCACTCAGGGATCGCTTTGTCGGCCCTCGCCCATCGTACTGGAAGCACACCATTTTTTACCATACCCAGGCTCGTCAAGACCTGGGCAGGTTTTTGCCGCGTGAGCCGTCCTTTGAACACTCCCTAAACTGTTGCAACAAAACTTCCCTTAGAAAAACACATATACCAAATGCTCCCTCCAGCATTCTGGCGTAAGACAGTCCTTTAAGAAAATAGGGTTTTTATGCAAGTTTTCGGTTTTGATTTTCTTTTGAAAACAATGAGTATATCTTAATTTTGTATCGCAAGACTTCTAGATCACAGGTCTGAATTCCCAAGCAAAATTTCTCAAATTCTCTAATCTTGATCCGCAGATCAAAATCAAAGGTCTCAATTTAATTTCAGATTCGGTGGGTGATTTGATTGAATTTTCCTGAACTGGTCACATCGTCTTTTCTTGAAACTGACGAAGGAGATTAAGTCGTAGTCATAGTCTGATTTAGGGTTCAAGTCTGGAGAGGTTCTCCCTGAACTATCTTTCTCGAAGGGTAATATTTCAATTACTACTTTACCGAATTTCATTCATTGAGTATTTTGCTTAACTGAATTCAAAACTAAACACGTAATCCTATGAGGAATAAATTAATCATTTATCTAAAATTCTGACTTCGATAGATCTTCTGAATTTTCTCATTACCATCCTAGAGAATATGAAACAATAGAATTTTCTTTCATAGAGTACTTACTTATTCATTTACCAATATTCAATGGATTTAAACAATGATTAAAGAGAGAACTCTCATTTTGATATTAAAAAAAAATTATGTATGCATCTATTTATGCATAAAATCCAACTTCTATGGAAATAACACTTTTATATAAAAGAAAATCCTTTTATGCATCTATTTATGCATAAAAATCAATTTTGATGAAACTAACACTTTTATAATAAAAAAATTCTTTTATGCATCTATTTATGCATAAAAATCCATTTTGATGAAAGTAACACTTTTATAATAATAAAAAATCTTTTATGCATCTATTTATGCATAAAAATCAATATAACTACTGAAAGTAGTTCCAGGTCGTGGATAGCATAATTTCTCTCATGTCTTCTGAGTTTTCGGGATTCATAGGCCACTGCATGACCTTCCTGCATGAGTGCACCTCCCAGGGCAAAACCACTGGCATCAATTTTACTACCTCAAAGGGTAGAGAGAAATCTGGCAACTTCAAAATGGGATTGGTTACCAAGGCGAGGTCTTCAGCTTATCAAAAGGACTCTGGCACCTGGCAGACCATTGAAACAGGATATTCTTCTTGAGAAGATTAGTCAGGTGGGAAGCTATGAGAGCATACTTTGGTATAAAAATTGTATACCAACTAGTCAATCCTAAGAATCCTCTGACTTCTTTTACTAACTTTGGTTCAGGCCAATCTATGACTGCTTGGACTTTTGCGAAATCTGGAGAAATTCCATCTTTGGATACCAGAAAGCCCAAGTATTCAACATGATCGGCAAAGAAAGTGCATTTTCTCTTTTTTTGCAACAAAGAGTTGGTGCTTCCTTAGAATCTCAAGAACTTTTTTGACATGAGCTTCATGGTCAGCTGCATTCTTTGAGTAAATCAAAATATCATCAAAGAAAACAAGAACAAAATCATCCATGTATTCTCTGAGAATGTCTTGCATTAAGCGATTGAATGTAGCTAGGGCATTTGTCAATCAAAAAATGGCATGACAGTGAATTCATAATGCCCATACTAAGTATGTCTTCGGGATATCTTGCTCATTAATCCTGATCTGATAATACCCTGGTTTGAGATCTATCTTTGTGAAGATCTAGGCTCCACTTAGCCTGTCTTCTAGAAGCTCATCAATTATGGGGATAGGATACTTATTCTTAACTATGAGCTGATTGAGACCTCTATAGTCCACACAGAGTCTTAGCGTTCCATCTTTCTTTTTTTGAAAGAGAACTGGCACACTCCAAGGTGAAACACTAGGTCTTACAAACCCTTGCTCTAACAGCTGTCTAAGCTGTTCCTTGAGTTCGATGTGAGGTGCTCAAATGCAAAGGCTATCATATCCTGACTCTGGGAGAGTTCAGGAATGCTAGATAGATTCGGGGTATCCATCTATAAATTTCCAATTCAATTTATGAGTTTTCAATTTTTGAAGTTTATTCAACATATAATTAACAAGTGAAAACATTATTTCCTAGATTTACTTTAAAAATTTAAGCAATTTTTGCTGCTGTCACGTAAATTTACAACAGGGCTCTGATACCAACTGTGAGATCCCACTGCCCCCTCTGCGCACTGGTTTCCTGGATGGTAGCAGAAGTAGCTTCCTCTTGCGTGGGGCAGGGTTTCTCACTCAGGGCCTCGCCCCCTCGAATGTCCGGGCACAAGACTAAGCTGGTGGTCATTCCGAAAACCGAAATTGGAAAAATTTCCCCTGCCTGGAAAACGGGGACGATTCCACCATTTTTATTTTCTTAAAACGAATTTCTCTAACGAGTTCAAGATACTAAACTAACCTTCATTTGATTAAATCAGATAGAAGGAAAACTATTACAGACTTAACTTGAAGGAATCAATGCTTTTTTCCTAATTGAATCAGGCACAGCCGTTGATCTATTCATTAAAGAAGTCTTCAGGCTTTTAATTAACTACTCGAGTTCTAAGCATATTCCTATTGATCAATTTTATTATTAAAACTCTACTTATTCCAGCCTAACCCCATCCGGCCCATGAGTTAGTGTTGCGTGACGAGTGGATGAGTGAAGATCAATGCAAGGATGTAACAAAAAGATGTTTAGGGCTCTTGTAAAGAGTTCCAAGTTGTAGATGAGTGTGGGAGTGGGCTTGACAATAATCCCACATGGGAACTTTTGGGAGTTTTAGAGTTTTTGTATAAAAAGTGGCTCATTTGAGAGCTTATGGACACATTGGGCAAACTCATGTTTGAGCTCTCTTGAGACTAGCTCTCCCTCTTTTCCCATAGAGGTGCAAGCTCTTCTCTCTCCCCATCTACATTGTTGTAAGTTCTATTTTTGTTAATTCAATGCAATGAGTTGATATTTGTCTCTCTTCTCATGTCAATTCTCTAGTGTGCATGTTTCTTATTGATAGCTTCAAGGTTTGTGTGCATGCTAGGGAAATGAGTATTTGAGAATGAAGAATGCTTTGATCTTGTGTATGCAATAGCTAAGCTTTCTTCTTGTTTGGATGCATGAATGAGTGGGATGAGGAGTGAGTGAGCAATAGCAAGATTGAGTTTGTGTGTGTGTTAAGTCTATGTCAATGGTAGTAGTATTCTTAGCATTCTCTCGATTAAATGGATAAGCTTTTGTGCACCGATACGGGTTGAATCCCTAGCTCCGAAAGGGATGCAAATCCCATTGGATTGAGCTACATGTGGATCATACTACTCTTGCTACAAGTGAGAGAGTTTTCCGTCTCTCCATTGGCGCCGCTGCCGGGGAGAAGACTCAAATCCGGTTGAGAGTGTGTGGAAACCACCACTATTTCCTCTTTTGGTTGCAAAACCATTGAGTGATTAGGTTAAGTGCGGGTGTGCAATCCCGGTGTGAGTGGATAAGGTTAGGATAAGAAAAAAACCATTGAGCGGTTGAGGTTTCTCCCGCATTGTTTTTTATGTTTTATTGCTTTTATTCCTTTTCAAGTACCGTCATTATGCTTACATTCATTGTTTTTTTTTGTCATTTCATGCTTTCATGCTTTTCGCTAACATGTAATTAGTAAAAAAATAAAAATAAAAGAGGTGCGTTGCTAAGCTCTTCCATAGCTTATGCAAGCTCCATAGGCTCCCAAGTGTGAAGCCCGCTTAAGGAAGAGAGGAGAGTGGGAAAGAGAAGGGAGAAAGGAAAAAAAGAGGAGGAGAGAGGTTGTAAATTTTATTTTTTTGTTATATTAAAAAAAACACACAAAAGGCGGTCAGCAGTGGAGGGCGCCGGTGTGAAGTGGCCGCAAGGAGTCGAAGCCGGCTGCAGCTAAGGTGTGAAGGGCGGCGGTGAGCTTGCCTTCTTAGAAGGCCGCGTGGAGGCGCCAAAGAGAAGCAAAGCGAGGACGCCGTTGCGGAGGCGGCCGAAGAGAAGCAAAGCGAGGAGGCCGTTGGCTGTAGGCAGAGGCGGAAGCAGGCCGAAGAGAAGCAAAGCGAGGACGGCTGGCAGCTGGAGGCGGGGCAGCAAAAGGCTGTGTGGAAGCGTGGAGGTGACTGGCAAGGAGACGAAGAAAAAAACACACAACTGCACAGCAGGGCAAAGGTACTGGCGCAAGGAGCTGAAGGGCTGCTGAAGGTTGGTGCGAAGACATGGCCGGCAGGGAGGCAGCGTGAAGTAAGCCCAGGCGGCTACCGAGTAGCTCAGCGGGGTGAAGATGCGAAGATGTGGCTGGCGGTAGCTGTAGCATGAGGTGGCGTGGAAGGAAGTGGCGTTGCTGCAGTGGCCAAGGCTGTTGAAAGCCATTGAAGGCCGGGTAAGGAGGCGCCAAAGAGAATGCAAGGAAAAAAAGCAGAGGCGAGCGAAGGTGAGAAGGCGCTGAAGGTGCAGAGAAAGAAGCTGCGAAGGTGTGAAGGCCGGTGGAGTGGAGGGCAGCTGCGAAGGTGTGAAGGAGGTTAGTATTTTTTCTTCTTTTTTAATTTGTTAATTTGTTATTTTTTATTTCTTTTGTTGGTGATTTTTATGTTGTTGCATTTTTAAAAAAAAATAAAAAAAAGGAAAAAACCATAAAATAATAAATATAAAAAAGGAGAAAAAAAGAAAAGAAAAGAAATAGAAATAGAAAAAATTCTGTAAATTATGTATTTTTTTAGGTATCCAAATTTTTTGCATATTTTGCAACTTTTTATTTCTTAAATTTCTGTGATTTTTGCATAATTAGTATTTGTGTGTAATTAGTTTTTTTAAAAAAAAGAGAAGAAAATAAAAGAAAAGAAATAGAAATAGAAAAAATTCGATAAATTATGTATTTTTTAAGGAGTCCATATTCTTTGCATATTTTATAATTTTTTATTTTTTTAAATTTCTGTAATTTTTTGCATAATTAGTGTAACTTGCATTGTTTTAAATTTTTGTAATTTTGTGCATAATTAGTATTTTTTTAGCGTAATTCATATTTTTGTGTAATTAAAAAAATAATTTAAAAAATCAAAAATAAAAAAATAAAAAAATAGGATAGATAGTTACACACATATTTACTTTAGTTGCATTTAGGGGTTAGGAAGAAAAAAAATATATACATATATATATATATATACATATATATATATATATATATATATATATATAGTTGTCTAATTAAAAAAATAAAAATAAAAAACCAAAAAATTTGACCTTATGCACTTGCGGTCGGGACGTCATATAGACACAGCCATAGGGCCTAGGGCACCTTCTAGAGTACCTACGTAGGAAAGTGGGACCCAATAAGTAGGAAATTTGGCAGATATTGCTGAAACCTTTTCCGAATCCCAATCTGAGACCCTTTCCAGAACAACTAGCTCATTGTCCATGGACAATCTAGGGTCGTCAAATAGTCATCCCTTAGCCCCAAATAGGACACCCACAAGATCTTTTAATCCATTTGAAGCTGACACTATGGGGTTAACACTCAATGTGAGACTACAATATGTCTACACGAATGCTCTGAGAATATGTCCTCTATCATTTCACCTCCATTCTCTGAGGTGGATTTTACCAGGGGCACAGAAAACAACTCTAGATGCCCAAGCAGAAAACCTTACCATCATATTTGGGAGAATATGAGAACTGTTCTCAAACCTTGAGGATACCCTCCATGCATAAAAGGTTGACAAAGGAGATGGATATGGGTATCATGCAAGCTATTTTGTCAGCACCAGTGGCTTATACCTTACCTTTGCTTGATTTGATAAAGCTTCGACCTGAGTTGTGGAATGATATTGCCACATGTTTGTCAGAGTAGGTATTGCTACAAAAGGGTTACCATCATTGTACTATACACCCTGAGACAAAGCATGTTATGCCACTTCCTATCAACAAAGTAGGAAAATTTTGTGAGGACGATCAGGGAAATGCTACCCTCCCATTAGAAGTGCGAAAAGTAGCTTCAACTGCAATACTTGATAATGGTGCAGGATTGGGCATTGTGACAAGGTCCATTTGGGAAAAGTGGGGCAAACCAGCTATTAGGAGTACCAGGATGCGCTTGCAGCTAGCAGATGGAAGCTTAGAACATCCCCTTGGGCTGCTTGAGAACATATTGGTCACCACATGTGGGATTGAATATGAGCACACCTTTGCAGTAGTGGATTTTGGAAAACATCCAAACTATGAAGTGATATTGGGTAGACCATTCATGCAACAATTTCAAATGATTCAAGATTGGGGATACAATTATTTGTGCCTCTGACATGATTCTGTCATCACAAGGGTCAACCTAAAGAATCACTCATATCGTGATGTAACAAGGTCTCCAATAGATGAGTTTGATTCTGCTTCATCTGAGGGCTCAAGAGTTACATTGTCAGAGGGGCGAGAAGATCTGTGGATGTGTGGAGCCTCATGTAGGGATTTCAACACTGAGAGACTTAAGGGTAATCGAAGTGTATCAGATGAGGCATACATTCCACAACCCTTCCCTGCCCAGGGGTTTCATATGATGGTCCATCCAAGCATATGTCAGCATACAATTCCATTCCTTATACTTACAATGAGAATTTTGCACGAAAGATAAAAGAAGAAATAGACAAGCTCTTAGAGGTAGAGTTTATCTATGAGATTGAACACACTGAATGGGTCTCCCCTATTGTAGTGGTGCCCAAGAAAAATGGAAAACTTCGAGTATGTGTAAACCTCAAGAAGGTGAATGCAGCTACTGTACGAGATCATTACCCACTTCTAATCACGGATCATGTTTTGGAACGAGTTGCAGGGAAAAAGGCATATAGTTTCTTGGATGGATTCTCCGGTTACAATCAAGTGTCAATTGATCCAAAGGATCAACACAAGATAGCCTTTGCTATACTGAAGATGGCATCTTTGCCTATCGTGTTATGCCATTTGGTCTAACAAATGCACCAGCAACCTTTCAGCGGTTAATGAGTCATGTATTCAAGGAGTACCTTAGGCAATTTCTTGAGATCTTCATGGATGACTTATGTGTTCACTCACAAGAGCGTGATGATCATATAGAACACCTCAAACTTGTGTTTCAAAAGTGTCAACTTTATCGTATATGCTTGAATCCTGACAAGTGTAAATTCATGGTAAGACAAGGAAAAATCTTGGGCCATATTGTTTCTCGCAATGGGATTTCAACAGATATGGATAAAATTGATGTCATTGTCTCATTACCTTAGCCTATTAACCCTAAAGGGGTACAAACATTCATGGGACATTGTGGCTATTATCGTCGATTCATCAACATGTATGCTGTCCTAGCCAGACCATTATATGCTCTTCTTGTAAAGTTTAATTGGACTGATGAGTGTGAGGAATCCTTTGAAAAGTTGAAGCAAGCATTAGTGACTGCACCCATCTTACGGGCACCAGATTGGAACCAAATCTTTCATGTCCATATTGATGCTTCAAACTTTGCAATTGGATGTATTTTGGATCAATCGGGTGAACATAATAAGGATTTCCCAATCTCATATGCTAGCCGACAGTTGAACAATGCTGAGAAGAATTATACCACAACAAAAAGAGAAGGTTTGTCCATGATATATGCAGTGAAAAAGTTTCGCCATTACCTTTTGGCAAACAAATTCATATTTTTTGTGGACCATCAAGCATTGCTATATTTGGTGAATAAGCCTTGTGCAACTAGAAGGATTGTGAGGTGGTTTATCATCCTTCTTGAGTTTGATTTTGAAGTGGCAGTCCGAAAAGGTACAACTCATCTTAGGGCAGATCATTTGTCTCGAATCACCTCTGGCGAAGCTCCTGTGGGTGTGGATGATGATATGTTAGATTCAACACTTTTCCTTGTAGAGACAGCTCCTAAATGGTCTGAATCCATCTTGGAAATTTTGACAAGTGGGCAGATACAACTAGCGGGTCCTAATGTGGACCTATGGCGACCATTCAAGTTAATCTCAGGGAGATTATATCGTCAGGATAATGATGGAGTGTTGCGACTTATACCTAACCCTGATCAATATGAGGAGATCTTGGAATGGGCACATGTGGGTATCGGTGGAATCCATGCATCAGCTACTACTTGTGTGTGACGTATATCTCAGGATGGGCAATGGTGGCCTACCATGCATGCGGATGCTGAAAAATTTGTTCGTAATTGTGCTTCATGTCAAATTCAACAGCCAATTCATAATGTCACATTATTCCAAATTTCAACTACACCAAGTTGGAGTAAGTATATTGTGGAATATCTTCAGCATGGTCATACTGATCAAAAAATTCCTAGATATCAAAAGCATGCTATTGAAGTTGAAGCGGCCAACTATCTGCTGATAGAGAACCAACTCTACAAGAGGGGCAAGGATGGTAACTTGCGCATGTGTGTATGTGAAGCTGACTACTTGAAAATCTTGACTCATGCACATGCAGGTGTTGGGGGTGCACACTTTTCGGGCAACACCACAGCTAAGTTGATTAGGTGGTCTGGGCTTTAGTGGCCAACCTTACAAATGGATGCCGAAGAATATGTAAAATGTTGTGACGATTGTCAAAGGACCAAACCTCCCATCACAAAGGACAATATGCCATTACAAATGGATGCCGAAGAATATGTAAAACGTTGTGACGATTGTCAAAGGACCAAACCTCCCATCACAAAGGACAATATGCCATTGCGGCCTATGTTAAGCACACGTGCTTTTGCAAAATGGGGTATTGATTTTGTTGGTCCCATTAAACCTCCAGCTCGTCACACGCATGCCGAATATATTATAGTCACAACTGACTATTTGACCAAATGGGTAGAGGCAAAGGCTACAGTCAAAAATGATGCCAGAACCACAGCCAAGTTCTTGTATGAGTACGTGTTTACACGCTATGGCTTACCTATCGAGATTGTTAGTGATCAAGGTGTGCACTTTGTGAATGAGGTCATAGAGTTTTTGCTTCAAGAATTTATGGTAATTCACAAGCGTTCTGCACCCTATCATCCCCAGACCAATGGACAAGCTGAGAGTACTAACAAGATTCTCTGCACAGCACTCACAAAGATTGTTGAGGGACATAGGACTGATTGGGAGCAAAAGTTGCACTCAGTTCTTTGGGCATATAGGACAGCCTATAAAACATTTGTGGGCACAACCCCATTTGAGCTTGCTTTTGGGCTAGATGCAATTCTTTCCATTGAATTTCTTGTACCTACTCTATGAGTAGCTAAACAATTGGACTGGACTGGTCATGAGCTTTCACAACGCGTTGATGAATTGGAAAAGCTTGATGAGACCCGCTTATTGGCGGTAATGGGGATGTATGCCTAGAAGAGGAGACAGAAGCAATGGTATGATAGAAATGTAACAACTGGCTGATTCAAAAAAGGGGACCTTGTGCTCTTATACACACTTAAGAAGCATAAGCGAAAGCTCAAGAAACGTGGCCTAGGATCGTTTGTGATTAATGAGCTTACTCCAAGTGGTGCAGTGCGTTTAGAGACACTAGAAGGTGAGTAAATGCCTAACTTCATTAATGGAAGTCGTCTCAAGAAATACAATGAACCATTAACTGAAGCCATGCTTCAACAAATGCATGCTGCACACACACGGAAAGCACATGACCTACTTAAACGTCAGGCTCAAGAGGAAGCTAAAGCTAGAGTTGCCAAGGAGTGTCGCAAGGCTTCTGGGTGGTTGCAAGATCAGGGTGCCCAGTTTTGTCCACTCAGGCACCCTGTAAATAGTATTTGTTTACCTTTAGTGACAAATCTCTCATAGTAAATGAAGGAATTTCGTTTCAAGTTCTTTTGTTGGAACATCATATTCAAAGTTGGAAATATAGTTGCATAATTTGATTAAGCATTAGATAGTCAAAAGTCCTCATTTTCTTAGGTACAAAGTCAATGTATACACCCTATCCCAAATTTGAACTGATTCCATAAAATGCTAATATCTTTTACATATAAACTCATATGAGATTCCCACTTTGTACCTTAGATCTTCACATAATATGGAGCTTAACTTGATTTTTTGAGAAAATTTTAAGATATCTGTCTATTTTCTTTAAATATTTTAAGGTCTTTAAAGTGTTATAATATACGCCACTTTTTGTACCCACAATAGCTACCACTTAAAATCCTCAATCTTGTAGATCAAAAGAGTGGGTAGATACTGAGACATTAGTAGAATGTGGTGGTGAGTAAAAATTACAAATTCAATGGTTGGATTTTTAATAATATCTTTTTCAAAATTCTTCCAGACTATCAGAAGGCCTATAAATATTAATAATCTAATTAGTAAAATTACATTTTTGATGTGAATAATCTAAAACCTATAGGGATCGGCAAATGCTTTCTGCTTCTGGGTGCTGTGCAGCCAGTGATTTTGTGGATACTTCTTTTGGAGATGTTCCTGCAGCAGCGAAGGATAGTGGGCCAATTTTGCTCACTGCATCTGAGGAGTTTGTTTCTCCTATTGCCCTGCCTTCAGTTTCTGTGCATACTTCTCCTTGCCAGGATGATATCTCTGGTAATGTTTTTGAGGAAGACAGTGGGCTATCTTTGCTTATCACAGCTTCTGAGGGAAATTTTTCTCCTATTGCTTCGCCTCCGATTCTTTCTTCGTCAACCAGTGACCAGGATGTGTTGCTGGTCCCTTTGCCTGCTATGGAGGAGCCTGCTTCTATGCTGTGTGATGCTATTGAGGAGGCTACTATGTACTTGTAATGGTGCATCTATAGAAAAATAAATTGGAGCACTCTAAGTATGGAAAGATCATTTGTTTATCATTTCATCATATTTTTGATTATTTTTGATTAATTAGACTAATTTATTTTCTGTTATTTGCTTGATCTCATTTTAAGTACCTTGCCTCCCAAAATTTGCTCTCCAAGCATTGTCCCAGTCTAGCATAAACTGGATAAAACTGGACACCCTGATCTTGCAACAACCCTTCTATGTTGGCCCTACAGTTGGCTACTGATGAACCACATGTCGATCCTTTCAATATTCAAGTGTGCCTTCATCTTCATGAGACTACCTACTTTGTCTCTGCCTTAATTGACTGTGGTGCAGATTATAATGTTCTCTCGTTTGACACATGGATAGCCTTGGGTCAACCAACACTAGTGCACATTCCTATTGACTTACGAAGCTTCTCAGGTGAAGATAACCCTATATAGAGGGAAAATGTGTCATTATGATGTCCATTCTGGATCACCAGATGTCTGTTCCCTTTTATGTGGCAAGTAAGTCCAAGGCAGTGGTAGAGGCTGTTCTCGGTCGATCATGGTTAAGTGCTACCAATTGTTCATTAGATTGGAAGAATAGACAATACAAATTGCAAATTGATTCTGACTGCCTCTTGGGATCTGCCACTCCACGAGCTTTATCATGTCAAAAGGGTGGTGTTTCTACCCTACACAACCCACTTTCAAAATCTACTCTTGAAGCTCCAACACAAATGATGTGGATAATCTATGAGTCCTCAAGTGGGGGCCATGGCTGGCATGTTCCAACTACTCTAGTCGCTGCTCAAAGAAGGCCAGGCAAGAAGGAATCATCAATTTGGCTACCCAAAGATGCGTACAAACTTGTACCATCTAGCCTAGTTGCTAAGCCTCCTCAAAAGCACATCTTTTCCAAGCCTAAACCTCAGATTGTTACTCGTTGGATCCCAAAGCATGTTCTTAAAGCACAAGGCTATTATGAGGGTGCAACAGCACTTTAGCTTCCCAAATGCCATGGTTTGCTAGGGGTAAAAGAGTGTATCAGAAAGATTCCAAAAGCCACCCTTGGTTTTCCATTACAGTGGGTGCAAAGGAAATCATCACAACCTCTTCAAGATAGGATAGGTGGTTGTGATAGCACCTATAAATCTTCTTGTGTTGATCTTCCTAATGTTTGCATGTTCACACACAGTTGGCTGGTTTAAGTTTTAGATTAGTTGTTAAAATGTGGTGAGTAATTTCTAGATTCTTAGAGGACTTAGTAGAAGGTAATTCAATTTGAAGACAGTGTAGGATATATACCAATGGAGTATGCCAAGTTCTTATGCTCTTAAGGTATATTAGTTATCCCTAGTGGTAGCTACCTCTTAGGTATGAGATAGGTGCTAGGATTAATAAAAAATTTACGAAAATATACCCTAAAAAATATATACAAGTGAATCGAGACATGACGTGTCTACAGCCATGTGGAATGCTTGGTAGGACCTGGGGTTGTCTTAGCACCTTGGGGCCGATGCCTTGGTTTCCATGGAGTGAACACCGACGTCTAAAAGCTTCAGAAAAAGACCTTCAAGGACTCTATCACCTTGATAGATGTTGGTAGGACTCTGGGGTACATTATGGGCCCTCGAGACCGATGTCCTCATCTTCATGGGGTACTCCTTATGACAAAAAGAAAGAAAAGGGTCTGTCGCCTTTGAGATACTTAGCGGCCTTTAGATTCTCTTGGCGGAGGTCTCTTGGCCATTGCTTGGGTCTCATTGAGATGGAACCTTCCTCTTGATTCATCTTTTACACACAAAAAAAGGAGATAAGAAGAAGAGGTCCAATCACCATTGCTCATATTTAGGAGTAGGTTTGCCACTTAGGAATAACTTAAATACTTGTAGGACATTGAGACTGTGGTCATAACCTGTGGTGTGCAAGCACACTTGCCTTTACATAGCACTATCTACCACTTAGTCTCACTTTGACTAGTCTTTACTCACCTATTTTAGCACTCTTTAAAACTCTAATCAGCCTTTCACTTGTATGCTCACGTGTGAAATTGTCATTGCTGGTTTTTTTCTTTCCTTTTCTTTTCTTTTTTTCAATAAAAAGCTTTACTTGTATCCATTGTTTTTTGCAGCTCTTGCTTCTACCGCGCTCGAGGACGTGCGCAAAATAGGAAGGGGGGAGTGTTGCGTGTGACGAGTGGACGAGTGAAGATCAATGCAAGGATGCAACAAAAAGATGTTTAGGGCTCTTGTAAAGAGTTCCAAGTTGTAGATGAGTGTGGGAGTGGGCTTGACAATAATCCCACATGGGAACTTTTGGGAGTTTTAGAGTTTTTGTATAAAAAGTGGCTCATTTGAGAGCTTATGGACACATTGGGCAAACTCATGTTTGAGCTCTCTTGAGACTAGCTCTCCCTCTTTTCCCATAGAGGTGCAAGCTCTTCTCTCTCCCCATCTACATGGTTGTAAGTTCTATTTTTGTTAATTCAATGCAATGAGTTGATATTTGTCTCTCTTCTCATGTCAATTCTCTAGTGTGCATGTTTCTTATTGATAGCTTCAAGGTTTGTGTGCATGCTAGGGAAATGAGTATTTGAGAATGAAGAATGCTTTGATCTTGTGTATGCAATAGCTAAGCTTTCTTCTTGTTTGGATGCATGAATGAGTGGGATGAGGAGTGAGTGAGCAATAGCAAGATTGAGCTTGTGTGTGTGTTAAGTCTATGTCAATGGTAGTAGTATTCTTAGCATTCTCTCCATCAAATGGATAAGCTTTTGTGCACCGGTACGGGTTGAATCTCTAGCTCCGAAAGGGATGCAAATCCCATTGGATTGAGCTACATGTGGATCATACTACTCTTGCTACAAGTGAGAGAGTTTTCCGTCTCTCCAGTTAGCCACCGCCCAACCATTGGAATTGGTAGAACCAGACAAGTACTCACCCACCCATAATTGAATGCCTTTCTTAACTTTTGCTTTAGAATATAGATACGCACACACTCCTCAGTAAACTTTAACTTTTAAAATAATCCATTGACAAACAATTATTGGTTACAGATGTCATAACTCAAAATTTCCATTCAATCCTTGTTTCTCACAAAACAGTATCACTCTGGACCCTCCGTTGAGACCAGCAGGTCAGTAACGAGATCCAGTAATAGATTACAATAATTTTCTCGTCATCATACATATATATATCTTCCACGACATATGCATGGGTGTCCTAAGCACCGTGAGCCCGTACATCGCCTGGTCAAAGCTCTCCAGGATCCTCCTTAGGTATCCTGGCACTTCAGTCAGGGACCGCTTCGTCGGCCCTTGCCCATCGTACCGGAAGCACACCATTTTTCACCATACCCAGGCTGGTCAAGACCTGGGAAAGTTTTTGTCGCGTGAGCTGTCCTTTGAACACTCCCTGCCAGCTGTTGCAACCAAAATTCCCTTAGAAAAACACATACCAAATGCTCCCTCCAGCATAATGGCATAAGATAGTTCTTTAAGAAAACAAGGTTTCTATGCAAGTTTTCAGTTTTGATTTTCTTTTGAATACAATGAGTATATCTTAATTCCGTATCCCAAGACTTCTAGATCACAGGTCTAGATTCCCAAGTAGAATTCCTCGAATTTTGTAATCTTGATCCTCAGATCAAAATCAAAGGTCTCAATTTAATTTCAGATTCGGTGGGTGATTTGATTGAATTTTTCTGAGCTGGTCACATCGTCTTTTCTTGAAACTGACGAAGGAGATTAAGTCGTGGTCATAGTTTGATTTAGGGTTCGAGTTTGGAGAGGTTCTCCCTGAACTATCTTTCTCGAAGGGTAATATTTCAATTACTACTTTACTGAATTTCATTCATTGACTATTTTTCTTAACTGAATTCAAAACTAAACACGTATTCCTATGAGGAATAAATTAATCATTTATCTAAAATTCTGACTTCGATAGATCTTCTGAATTTTCTCATTACCATCCTAGAGAATATGAAACAGTAGAATTTTCTTTCATAGAGTATTTACTTATTCATTTACCAATATTCATGGGATTTAAACAATGGTTAAAGAGAACTCTCATTTTGATATTAAAAAAAAATATGTATGCATCTATTTATGCATAAAATCCAACTTCTATGGAAATAACACTTTTATATAAAAGAAAATCCTTTTATGCATCTATTTATGCATAAAAATCAATTTTGATGTAAGTAACACTTGTGTAACCTGTGTATTTATGTCTAGTTCTTTCTTGATCCTTTTTTCAACTTCTTCTGAAATGCCTGTTCTGTATCTAGTGCGACGACCATCTCGTGACATATCATTTTTTGATGTGTTTGTCTCTTCTCTAGGCATTTCTGGTTGACTTGAGCTCAATGGAGTTTGTTGCCCCCTTCCCAATGGCTTACTTCTGTAAGTTATACCCTCCTGCACCGATGCATTTACCTCCTCAACTATCAGATTTGTGCCTTCAGCCACTAGCCGTATAGTAGGCACATTGTGTGGGGGATGGTCGATGTTCTTGTCCCCACAGCCCATGTATGTATGATGTCATTATTGCAAAACCACATCATTTGACTAGTTTTCCTAGTAGCATGGGGCCTTGTTGAAAAAAAGATGGTGTAGGTACTCCTTTTGCACATCCTACAATCATGCGACCACACTTACTACTACCTATATAACCCAAACACTGTACTCTGCTGCCCTTTGGAGTTCTCCTAATTGCCCAAAATGTCTTGTGTATGGGTGCTTCCTTTATGATTTTGTCACTTGATTCATTTCTTGTGTCCACATTTTCATCCATGAAAGCTATTTTCCTACGACATCCTACAGACTTCCTATCTCTCACATGCACATTGTACTCAGGTCTATGACTAGCATTATCATCCACATCAATTACATTGCATTGTTGTCTCTTATGTCGGGCTGATTCTCGATCACCTGCCAAAGGTGTTGGGGCCTTGTACATAGGTGTGCTTGCAGTGTTACTCTTTAGTGTCCTTTTATAACTTGTGTTGGGTTTGGAGTATGCGCATTTGCCCTCTCAATGAGCTTTTCAAGACTTGAACCCACTCCGATATGCTTGCCCATCATGTATGAATTTTTCTTTGCACTCTAATAAAGCATTGGCCATGTCTGATACACATGTTTAGCACTAGGCGAACAATCTGAAAAGGAGCTCTTTTAATTGGTATCTAAGTTGAATGATAGTATTAATGAGAAGACTATTTTTTAGAATGGCACCTATTTATCCCTCTACTTGAGTCTCACTTATGTAGAAAACAAAATATATATTTATGTTTGATCTTATCTCCCTCGCATTTAAATGTGAATGTTTGCTTTGGAAAATTTGCATGAGAATGTGAACGTAGTGTTGAACTTTTATATATATATATATATATTATGATATGATATTACCAATATATAATGTCTTTGATGTCATGCACTGTTAACTTCCTATACGAAGCTTTATATACTTTTTTCTTTTTTATATCTTTTTAGGATAATAGGCATATTATAATGAAATGCTTCAAATGAAAATAACAAAATACATTTTTTAAATACTGATGTCAACATTATTATTTTATATACATTTGATGTCATATGAAAGTTTATGTGCTTTTCTATTGATGTCAATGGTTGGAATGCATGATCCCAAGGTCTGTCATTTCAAACTCTTGGCTCAACAAGTCTTTATTTGTGAGATCTTCTTTTTATGGTTCCATGTCAAGATGAGGTTTTTCACATAAAGGATGATGATTGTGTACTTATCCCACTTAAGAAAAACATATAAGTTTGCATCATCAACTATTAATTTGCTAGTACCATGCTCAAGAGGCTTGTTTTATTTTTAACCCATAGAAAGTCTTTTAAAACATGGATCATAAAACCTATTGGATGTACTATTACTAGTGGTTCCACATTGACAAGTATTCAATGTTATTAAATTTGATTATTTTCTTATATTAACATCATCAATGTGCAAATTTTGATCTGCAACAATAGAATAATATCTAGATGGACTAGGAAGGTCCACCGCAAGGTATAATGACTTATTAAGGTATAATACATTAGATTTGATGTGGACTTGTGTGCCATGTCATATTGCCGAGACTCGACAATATGATGTGTCACACACGGCATAGCAACAACAACCGATGCAAAAGATGAATATGGGAGGGCCACGTCATCATTTGCATGCTTTGCACTCCATATCATTTAAATTTTCCCTAAGTGTACATGTAAAAGATGAATATGGGAGGGCGTATATGCGAGTGCCAAGAATATGGGAGGACGTATATGCGAGCGTCAAATTGCAGTGTTGACGTATATGGGAGCGCCAAATCGATTGCATCTCGAGAGCGCCAAATTGCAGAGCTGATGTGGCATGTGAGTGCCACATCATATTGCTGACCTTTGGCAATATGATGTGGCATTTTTTGCCACATCATCTACCATGTCATATTGCCGAAGGTTGACAATATGACATGGCAGTCACATGCCACATCAGCTCTACAATGGCTATTTACGGCATTATAAGCGAGCTCGTTTCCTGCATGCAAACGACAAAATAAAGCGTGCTCATTTTCGCTCGATTCAAGGGTCGCAATCGCACACAACGTTCGTTTCCAGGTTCAGCCCTTCATTTCCAGTTCACAAATCAATCGTATGAATTGTGCCAAAAGGTCACACACCTTGTATCACTTCATTGTGCCAAAATAATCATAGTAATTACTTCTAAGGTCACACACCTTGTGTCACTTGTTGTAAGGTACTTTTCCCTCTTCTCTATCAAGTATCTTGAAAGCATTAGCCTAGGCATGAGATAGCCTAGGCTATCTCATGCTTCACCCACACCTTAACTCGCCCATGAGAGAGAGAGAGAGAGAGAGAGAAAGAGAGAGAGAGAGCTCTCTCAATAAATCATGCCATAAATGATTTATCGAGCTCTCTCTCTCAATTAATCATGTCATGCTCGTATGACCTCCATTTGGACTCGCGGACCTTAGCCTCTTGTGAGCACTATCCGCATACGCTCAACTCCTAGGAGAAGGCTCACTCCTCCTAGTTTTGATAATTACCAACTAGTGGGAGGTACAAGGAAACCTTAGAAGTAATTACTATGAGGCCCATGGCATACCCATCAAGAGCTATGACTTGAGGCATGTGATACTTTTGGTGAGTGCATCAAGTAAGGAGGCTCGAGCATTATGAAAACTTCTCATTTAAGTGGGCCATTAGCTCTCTTCATTATAACATCTAGCTAATGTATCTTGATACCAACTACTCTACTCTATTGGTCTCTATTAAGATTGTTTGGATGGGTTGTAGGAGATCACTTATCAGTGGTACTCGCATTAGCCTAGGCATCACTTGTTGTTAAGTACTTTTCACCCACACCCTAACTCGCCCATGAGAGAGAGAGATCTCTCTCTCAATAAATCATGCCATAAATGATTTATCGAGAGCTCTCTCTCTCAATTAATCATGTCATGCTTGTATGACCTCCATTTGGGCTCGTGGACCTTAGCCTCTTGTGAGCACTATCCACATAAGCTCAACTCCTAGGAGAAGGTTCACTCCTCCTAGTTTTGATAATTACCAACTAGTGGGAGGTACAACCGAGAAGTAATTACTATGAGGCCCATGGCACAAGAGCTATGACTTAAGGGAATGTGATACTTTTGGTGAGTACATCAAGTAAGGAGGCTCGAGCATTATGAAAACTTCTCATTTTAGTGGGTCATTAGCTCTCTTCACTATAACATCTAGCTACTGTATCTTGATACCCACTACTCTACTCTATCGGTCTCTATTAAGATTGTTTGGATGGGTTGTAGGAGATCACTTATCAGTGGTACTCTATGTTAAAATTGTTGGATGGGTGGCACGAGATCACTTATCAAGCAATTTTTTATTTGAGTGGGAGGTGTGTGTTCTCCTAGTTAATAAATGAGGGGAGGTAAGGGTTTTTCCAAATCCTTGAACTAATGAATGGTTGATTTGCTCTAATATTTTTTTGATACAAAGTGGATGTAAAGAGGACAAAGTTTATGCCTTGTTGTGAGAAGACACATGGGCTAGTTAAGAGATTCATGATTAGTAATTTAGAGATTTTGGCTTTGATTAAGATATTTTAGGGATCTAAGCTTAGAGATATAAGCTCTCTCAATAGAAAGTAATTTGGGTCCATGAGTCTTATGCAACACCCGCCAATTATCTTAGCCAACTATGGTGTAAATGAATAATTGGAGTGGTTAGGTTAGGTTTCGAGTTGGGTTAGTTTTAACCATGGTAAAAGTATATGTTTTTGTCTTTTTTTGTATTTCCCACCATAAGGATCAATGAGGTGACGTTCTCTCTCTCTCTCTCTCTCTCTCTCTCTCTCTCTCTCTCTCTCTCTCTCTCTCTCTCTCTCTCTCTCCATACACTTTGGTATATGCACACATACTAAAACATAGTCACATATTCATATACACTCACTTTGCAATGTTGTATGTTGTAGAATGGCTTCATCAACCCGATATCGAAAAGCTCTTCATAGTAACCAGATATCATTAACATTTCTCAACCAACATTGTCCAAGAGCACTAAAAATGTAGGGCCAAGTGAAATTGTGTCAAATGTGGTCAAGGAACAAATGAAGCAGGCTCCTCTACCCCACAGAGCTCTTAAAAAAGGGTCTTCAGGAAATTGGTGGAAGAGGAGGATGAGAACTTGCCCTCTCTACCGAAAACTTTTGGGAGGCTGGTGCAGACTGAGATGTTGCAGGGTTGGTTATCTTCATACTTTGTCGATGATGTGAAACTACCACCTATACCATTGAACAGGCTTTGTGTGTGAATCCAGCCATTCGAACTACTGATGACCATTTGTTGGAACTAGAAGAGAGCTTCAATAGGCATGGTTATGTGCCATCAATGGGAGAGTTCATTGTTTTTGAGACTTTTCGCGGGGAAGCCCCCACCACAGAACATAACCCTAAGGACCTCAGATGGAGGAATGGGTTTTGGTGGCAACAATCGAATTTGTTTGATGAAAATATCAAAGAAACACAGAAGTGGGCTCACCTTACTAATACAAATTTAGTTGTTTGGGGGGACGGAAACCATAGACTTGTGTCATGGTTTCATACCATTGAAACAAGTAAGTTAAATTCACACTCCTTTCTTTGGAATATTTTTTATCTTTCTTGAAAGCTCCAATATAATTTTCTTCATTGTCTTGGATACATAGAATGGTTACATTTGAAGGATATGTATCCTCAAGTTCGGTGTCACGTCATTTCCTTCACAAAGGAAGAAGAGGCAGAGTTACTAATGAACCTTGCAAATCTCAATAGGTATATAAATATTCCGCAATACGGATGTTCAATGTTTTGTATGCAAGTATTCTCTCTGATTGAAGCTATTAATTGTTGTTTTATTCATTAGGGTGACTCGTGTGCATGTACCACACACATCGGGCCATGATATTTTTCTGATGCAACGTTTTGAGCTAGCAAATGCGAATACTCTGCTATACAGAAGATAACAGACGATGAACGGAAGCGGGCAACCACAATAGTTGCTCCCAATAATAAAAAAGTGGGAAAATCAAGTTGGTACAGTGTCCCAATGGCACTGTTGTCCCAATTTGTTTTTCAGGTAATATGTGTGTATGCCTCTAACATTTAATTCAAAGACGTAACTTCTTTAGCTCAGGTTTTCTTAAAGTTTTCCATCTTGATTTGTAAGAACACGATGACTTCAAGAAAATAATTCAAACAAAAATGAGAGGATTGCCTAAGGAAGGGGAACACATAGAAGATGGGGAGGAGGTGTACCACAATTACTTGAAGGAAACATAGATGATTCTCACAAAAAAGGGGTACACATTCATAGCCATTGCAAATCTTGCAAATGGAAACGATTTCTTTGATGTGGTATTTAGGTACAAGATTGGCATGAGAAGCAGCAACAACTCACAATAGAGAAGCTGCAACTTATTGCCCGGTCTAGCTTGCCTCCAAATGAGTAAGTTTCATTCGCTGTGCAAGTTGGTTTTAGTAAAGTTTTAGAGTGTAATGCATGGCTGCTCTGTTTTTGTAGAAAGGGAAAGTTGGTTCAAACCATTGCTAAAGGATGAAGTCTGCATGGGTACCATGTGGAGAACTTGCATTCCGCACGTTCTTCAACAAGTACGTGTATTGGAATCACTTAATAACCACATCACTTGATATGAAGTGCAAAATAGAGGAAGAGAAGCCAATCTTGCAGGATGTTCATGCGGAAGGAGAATCAAAGGGAATAATGTCCCTGAAAGATTATTTGGCTGGTTGCAAAACAAAACATTTCGACACCGCATTTGTATTGTGGAAAACAGCAATGCAGTCTTTGGTCATAGCATTGGCTCAGTCACATCTCATATGTATAGCAAGATGTGCTATATACAGGTATGCTTAGAATAGAATATTTCATTCCAATTTGCTTGTACACTAGGTATAGGTATGCTGATAAGACAACTTTGTTATTATCCTATTTATTACCAGGTGGTGGGTTTTGATGAGGGACATAGTTTCTTTCCTTGAACTTCATCATCCCGCAGATGAGTGGGTCTTGAGTGAGGTTGAGGAAAATGGCATATATCTAGAAATCTGGATAGAAGAATTTTTCGAAAAAGAGGTCTAAAGTTTGTGCCCATGGTGGTTAGATTATCCCAATGGGACATACTCCCTGACGAGGAGGCCTTGCACGGAAAGGTGTTATCCATGCCCAATGCCATGTGATATATTCCATGCCTTGCTCTACGTAATTTTATGAAGCAGATCTACAACAATCTAAGCGGTCTGAGCTGAGGGATCCAAGCAACCTACAGGCCATGGCAAGGAAGGCGTAACCAGGGTAGACAATGGAGAAGCATTGCCTACAAATGTAAAAAAAGATCCAAGTGGGCAAGGCAAAGGTGTCACTAATCTTGGCACCAAAAAAAGGGGGTGGCAAGTCAAATGTGAAAAGAATTGGTTCCCAAAAAAGGAAAAAAGTCACAAAGAAGAGACAGGTTGTAAGCGAAGATGAGGAGGATGATGACAATTCAGAGGAGGAAGATCACACAAAAGATGAGGGGGTGATGGATGACGAAGACAATGACATGAATACTTCAGACAGTCCTCTAACCTTATTTTATAGCCGTTCAATCGTTTTCTTTAAAGCATTTGTTTAATTGTGTAACCATGTTTGGTTTTTTATATACAAGTGTTTCGAAATATATCACCGAAGCACATGGCTATTTTGGGAAACATCATTGAGATAACTGACAATATAATTGGGAAAAACATCTCACAGAAAACCCCAACATGTATTTTGAACATAAGTATTTGTAGTTCCAACAGGGTTCTAATATAAACTTGGCTCCCAGGCATTACAATGGGTTGGCAAAGTTTGTCGGGGGCTTGAACAAGTTTGGAAATATAGGAACCCAACCCCCATCTTTGGGAGGTTATTCAATGGTGTGGGCAAATTTTCCCGCAGGGTTGCCTATAGACAAGGACACTCCGCTAGTCCCTCACTGGAAAATTTGGAATAAAGAGATTGTTGAGGCGGCATGTGTTCTTGGCAATGAATTCTTAAGAGAGGATGGAACCTTTGTAAGAACTTGCATCGGTGACCATTTTGGTGATGTGGTGGAGACAGCCAGACCCCATGATCTTGCTCCACAATGCACTTTGTATCTTGAGTTGCAAGAGAGATACCGTCGCTCTGATAAGATAGATTTTGAAGAGGTATGAACCACAACTTTCTTTTCTTCTAGTATTGGAAAATTAAAAGAAAACTCTACATTATTATTCAAACAAATGAGGTGTATGTCACGACTGTGTAGGTAGTAATGTTGATTATTGGGGTATTTGTTCGACACCCACCAAGCGTTCGACCTCCAACATATATGAGAGTGAAAGGTAAGGATGCATCTGCTACAACCTCTGGGTTTACACACTACACTGACATCCTGAGTGAGTCACTCCGCCTAAAAGGAAGGCATGCCACTCATATTAGGAGGATAAATAATCAACCACTACAGGGTATAACTGAGCGACCCATTGAGACTGTAAGGTATAGAATAAACACTACTTGTTTTTTATTAGTAATGATTCGATACAATGTAAGACATTGATCTTAAGTTTTTCTTCATTTTGGCAGAAGGCTCCTTGGTACTTTCACAATGGAAAGGGAATTAGTACTGGATTGCTTTGCACAAGGACTGGTGTCATGGCTAAGGCATGCAAGGAGCTTCGCCGACATTGTATAAGCATAAAAAATGATTGGCTATGCTATAATCAGGAGTTGGCTCCTTTGCAAGATGTGTCCATAGACCTAGGTTCCACTTGGTTTCAAGGTAAAGAATCCAAGAAAATTATTCAAGCAAGCATGCGTTGTTTTCCATAGATTTTGTATTCATGTCTCATGTATGGAAGTGACATTTATCAATATCTTGCAAAAGTTTAAAATGTGTCAATATCGAGTGTGTGTGTGTTTGAGAGAGAGAGAGAGAGAGGGAGAGGGGGGGTGAAAGAGAGAGAAAAATGTCCTATATGTTACATGTGAAATATCTTGCAAATGTGTGAAATGTGTTGGTGTGTAAAAGCGTCAATATTGAGAGAGAGAGAGAGAGAGAGAGAGAGAGAGAGAGAGAGTAGGGAACAAGATATGGCTCTAGAAGATAGTGCCCATGTGTTACGATTTCAACTGTTTGCCAGTTTTGCAAGACTGCTCGGCCATAATTGCTTGCCAAAAAAAGCACCCATTCAAGAGTCACACCCTTTCATCTGGGATGTGTCTCTTCATTTATACCTCTTCAGGCCCTGTTTAACAAGGCCTTGTGTCTCAATGCAACAACACACAACTTTTTGCTCTAAGCATCTCACTTTCAATGCTATGTTTTTAATCATGTGTTATAAATCACTAATAGGCTGAGAAGTCCACACAATGGTATGAGAGCAAACAAGCAAACAAACTCCAACCTGTAGGATGCTCAAAGACAAACCCTAACCCTAAAATCAACCAATCCTAACCCTAAAATTAGCCTTAGCAAGGTTTGTATGGAAGAGGAGGAGAGGATTCTCTGATCAATTTTGTCCCCTTTGCCTAATTTTGCTTGATTTATGATTTTCCTCCAAATTCTACAAAAAAAACTTTTCTACAAAAAAAAAGATGATGGGGTGGTGGTTACCCCAAAGCCTTGTGGCCTGGCCAGAACCCTTCGTGGCACCCTGGCACCCTCTCCACTTTGTGGGCTGAATCGTCATTTTCAATAGCCGAACGACTATTGAATTTTTTAAATAAAAAAAGTGTCTTTTTAAAGAAAAAAGACTTTAAAGGCTTTAAGCCTCAGCCACCAAAAAAACACGGTAAAACGGTGAATCGGCCAGCCTTCAAAAAAACAACCAAAAAAACAAAGATCATCGGAATGGCCTGCTAGCGCTACACAACAACACCGCGAGAGCATAATCGGCACATGCTACATAAAAACGAAAAAGGGGATGGACACACGTTGAAGAGACACTTGTGCAGCAGCCCACCTCTTCTCTACAAATCCTTGTAAAGATTCAAATCTTCTTAATTACAAGGTATCACGCTAAGCCCAGGTGCCTTCGTTCTAAGCATTTTGTGCCTGCTTTTTTTTTTTTTTTTTTCCCGGGCACAACAATATAACAGCGCAACAATTCACTTCATAGTTTTACGGACCTCGGGCAACAACATTACTTTTTATGGGCTGAAGACACTCGACACATCTCACTATCCTGCATGTGTCCACACCCTCTGGCAATAAAATCTCTGTCTGAGGTGGCTTATGGCCAAGGAAACATAAGACCTAAGCTATCTTCATGACACTCCTCCTCGGGCACCATCCCCTGCTCCTGTACTTGTTCTTGTTTTCGTGACACATTTCTGCACTCAGATAGCCACACCCACTTCTCGTGATCTCAGATAGCCACACCCACTTCTCGTGATCGAGAATACGACATGTGGATATTCGAGGTTCAAACCTTAGAACATGATCTACCTCATTATACCTTTCCCTTGGAGCATCATCCTTATCTTGGCCTTGCCATCCTAGAGGTATCTCTTATATTCCATGAGATTAGTATATACCCAAGAGCAGGCTCCCCTCGCATTCAATGCCCAACCCTCATCACCAACCTATACTCCTCAAACACCTACTTCATCGCCACTTGTTGCTAGCCCCATCCCTCCTAATCATCCTCAATACACTAGTAGGTGGTCATTAGCAGCTCCTCCTCTGACAACCTCACCAACGGCTATATTCCAACATGGCCCACCAGCCTTGCCCTCTCAAAGATGGTTCTCACTAGGGTGCAACAGTGCCTTCAGGAACTCTAGTAAAAGACTAGTAGTACCAACCTAATCACCATGGAAGAAGAACAGATTCTGGAAGATGCACCAGTTCTCTCCCCATGGCAACAAAACATGCAAACTCAAATGGAGGCTATGTAAGCTCAACTTCAGTGGCAACACTTATAATGCAGATGCAATAGCTTCAACGTGGATTCTCCCCACCAACCAACTCGCATGCTTCAGTCAACACACATACCAGCAGAGGTGATGACGCTGAACTTAAAGTCCTTTATCGTTTACTTCAAGAAAATAATTCTAAGAGATTGGACATAAACCCCCTTAAGCATTCAAAGGCCAACGCAACAAACACATTTTAGATTAGTGGCTATACTAGCTTCATTTGTATTTTAAGACCTTGAACCTCCTCGACCAGAAGGAAGTGACTTTTGCTGCCTCCTTACTCAAAGATATTGCTTTTTTATGGTGGTTGAAGTTTGAATGTGCCATCTGTAAGCAATTTATACTTGCTAATGTGGATTTCAAAGCACGCTCTTATTTACGCCATTTGACCCAAACCGGATCATTGGCCTCTTACATCTCATAGATCACTAGTTTGACACTAGAGATCTCTTCAATAATCCCTGAAGGCAGGCTACATGCCTTTGTTGAGGGTCTTAATCCCAATCTTCGTGTGGATGTGCAAAAGTACAACCCTATCGACCCTGCTACTACCATTCATTATGCCGAGCGTGTCACGACGGATCTGAATCCGAATCCTCAAACATCGATCTTTCAAGGTTGTTATGGCAATGGTTCACATATGGCTCGTGAAGGTAATAAACAATCCTCATCCAACAACTTTCAATTCCGACCCAACTTCCACTGGCAACATTTATAGCAACCTTGCCAATAGGATAGGTTGTCTTTTAATCACTTTGAGCATCAATAGTTCTTTGAACCATGTGCATCTGATCATGGGATGGGACTCTAGACGTGACCAATCTTGCACTACTCGTCGTGCAATAGCTTTGGCTTCTTGTGACCAGCAAAAGACATGATTGTGCACAATTTGTAATGGCAACCATGGATGGTTTGAATACCCTGAACGACTCAATGCTCCTTAAAACTGTAATGTGGAATCTTCAACTTCATAAGATTGCTCTAATAATTCAAAAGGAAAACATGCAGTAGCTCATGTACTTCATGTTAGTGCTAGCCTTCAACAATTTCTTCAAAGAGTCCACATACTGACATGGAACATATTTGTGAAACTAAAGTTGACTCTCCTAACTTTGACACATCTATGGGGTGGCAAACTTTATTGAGTCATTTGATGATAACATCGAGGATTCTTCCAGCACTTCAGAAGAACAATATGATGATATTGAAAAGTCCTTGAATTCTTTATCTCAGCATGATGAGTCACCAACGATGGACTTCTTTGAAGACACAAAGATTACAAAAGCGGATTAACACTTGTTTCAACCTTACCCACATGGGATGGCATAGTTGATATCAAGTAAGAGGATAATGTTTTCAACATTGTAGGGTATTTCACATATTCTTCTAACAAATTGGATGAGTACTTCACTACTATGAAGAAAAACACTTTAGCAGATATTCAGATATCATTGAGAGAAGTTGAACCTTTAGATTCTTCTACACTACAACACAGACAAGTCAACTTCAAGCCCAACATTTGGAAGCAGACATTAAAGAATGATGCTATTTAGGATTTAGCATTTAAAGCACGACACCAAGACAATAGAGGAAACTTTTTCAATATTTCTTAGTGCAACCTTCACCACAATCATAAATGGCCTAGTGACAAATAACTTTCGCAACATTAGAAGTCTTTTATTTAGCCAGAGTTTTATCGTAAAGTGGGAGGGAATGTCACGATTGTGACTTAATCTCACTTAATTACTCTTAGTCATTGAAGGGACACCAGTGGAGTCACATGGGTCATCACCAAAGGACACTCTCCTTAGGTTTTGGCATAAGAGAACTAGTGGATGCAACTTTCATTTTGCCTTTGTCCATGTTAACATTTGGGGCATGTTGTACATTTTTCCCCTTTTGGGCTTGCACTATTCCAACTGGAGTGTTCTCATTCTATTGCATTGCAGCTGCAATAGCACCAGTCAGACACTGTGATTGCATATGACCAAATTTGTCACAAGTGGAGCAAGAACCACCAAATCTTACCCATTTAAATTTAAAAAAGACATCCTAGGAGGGCATGCCAATTATCATGCCGTGAAAAGATAAGGTTTCACATCGTGAAAAGTAATTGGTTCACGTTGTGAACAAAAAATGGTTCACGTCATGAAGGTTTCTAAAATGGTTCACGTCGGAACAAAAAATCGTTCACATCGTGAAGAGTTCTAAAATAGTTCACGTCGTGAACGATTTTTTGCACATTCACGATTCTTAAGTTTGTTAAACCTCGTGGTGTCAGAGGTGTCAGGATAAGGCTACCTATTTTTGGTAAGGTGATCCCATGAATTGCGGTGTTAATCGTGGTTGATGCCAGGAGGGGTTCATGGCGTGAAGTTGCAGAAAACGGTTCACGTCATGAACAATTTTCCTGCAGTTTCACGTGGGAACTTCCCATGTCGACTAATGTGATTCTGGGTGCAAAATACTTATCCACAACAGTTTCCAAAATTATTGTGCCATGTCTAAGGAGTGTAATACAAGTTCAAGGCACAATCAATGGCTCCTTATTTTTTTGATTTTTGTGAATTTTTGAAAAGAAGAAAAATTAGAACACCAACCTGCTCGTTTACATTGATGATTCCAATGATGCAAATATCAAAATTAACTAGAAAAAACAATGAAGCTCTCTTCCAAGATCACTTCACCACACACATACACAACAAGCACAACCAATTTCTCACGATTTTGTACTTCCACACAAATCTTATCCATTCTTTTTCTACACAATGTGAAAAGATGTAGGGGAGAAGAGAGCTTGAGCTCTTGTAAGCACACACACACTCACAAAACCCTAAAAGAGAACACACAAGGTGAGAGGCTGAAAATCTTCTTCTTCTTCACCCAACACTCAACACACCATATACAAAGATAAGGGTACACTAAATATGAAAAGGTACTCAACCAAATACATACTAGGGATCTCTATAGTGTGAACCCAACTAAATGAGCTGGCGCTATAACTATGCCAGTCTCTAGAATGGCTGTCACATAGCCTGTCATCCCACTGGCCGCATATCATCCATGATCTCACCAACCATGCCAGTGGTGTAAGTGTGGGGCCTATCCCCCAGGTGGGTCATGAGTGTCCACCGCCTCACTAGTAGATGAGCTCGATATCTCAACACAATGCACTACCAAAATGCAAAGGCAATCATGAATCTTATGCAATGGGACCTGAAACTCCAAGAGGAAGGAAGAAGAAACAAAGGTGTTTCCCCAGTAGTGGCACCAAAAATGTTATGGGCTACCACACCTCCAAGAGGGAACTCAATGCATTCACCTAAAGGAAGAGCAATAGAGCACAATTGTCATAGGGCACTTACCAATGCTTTGAACTTGAGTCCCTCGAGGCCTCCAAGCTCACTTGTTAAGCTCCAAATCTCCAAGCTCCACCGCCACGCTATCACCGTAGAGTCGCTCACACCCCTCGCATAAGGCAATCACTCTCTCACACAAGCATGAAACATACAAACATAGAAGAGGCACAAATGCTAGAATGCTTTCTCTCAATCTCTCTTAAGACACAAAGAAGAGCTCTGAATAGCACAAAGGAGGATTATGTCTTTTCATTATGAGAAAATGCCTTATATACATTTGGCCCTTATTCACACTTGGGCATCCCAAAACTTACTTAACTAAGGCCTTTGGTGGCCAATATCTCATAATGTACAACTTTTGTAGTGCCTTTTCATGACACTTATTAGTGTCCTGAATTGTAGAAGCATACTTGTTAATCCAAAATGGGATTAACACTGACTCACCTCTATTGTCTTGGTTAAGATGGCACATAAAGTTTTATTAGTATTGTCTTGGTTAAGATGGCACATAAAGTTTTATTAGTACTTTTTGCTTGCCCATTAGCTGGGGGATAATAGGTTGAAGATTTACGGTGTGTGAATGTTAACCCATTTTTGGGGTTAAAAAGAGCTACTGCCATTATCTTACATCAAGGAGTTAAGGTAGACACACCAAAAGGTCATACATTTAAGATATGAAACAATGGTGTCCAAATCTACAACTTGGATGGGTGCCCATAATGGTTTGACGGAATACTTATGGTGATTTCCACTTCAAGAGCGTGTGGTAGCAAGTTAGTGTATGAAGTCCCAAGTGATGTACTTCATGGTGGGTATATTATGAGAGTAGTCATTGTAATAGTATTAGGCCTCTTATGAGCCTAAAGTGCCCGACCGGCCACAATTTAAGTGAGCATGAACACTTATGGCCATGTATATAAGTGAATATCTCTCATAATACAAGGACTTTCCCATTGTTCAATAGAGTCCTAGTCTTGCTAATATCTCTCTAATTCATTCTAGTGAGTTTGTGTGAGTGAGTACACGTAGTGCAACGTGGTGGTGTGACAATGCTCGCAAGAGGCGTGGTGGAATTGCTTCTCAAGGCGTTGTGGAGCTTGGAGACCTCAAGGGTTACAAGCTCGGCCACCAATGGAAAGATCCCCACGACAGTTGTGGTTCGCCAGGTAATCTTCTTGTTGGATGTGTTTTGATGGGGATTTGGGTGAGCCATAACATTTTTGGCATCGTTTTCGGGGATCCATCCCTTGGCTTTTTCCACTGTTTGCTCTCTAATCCCTTGGTGTTGCCGAGGAGCCATCCCTTGGATTTTTCAATTGTTTGCTCTCTAATCTATGCAAACCCATTGCCCATTGTCTTGATTAGTGGTTTCCCACGAAAAAGATGTGGTCAATATGGAGATTTGCGTGTGATTTTGTGAGAAATAGCTCTCTTTTTTGTTTTTTAAAAGAATGCTTTTTTTTTGGGGCTTAAATGTGTTGTTGTTTTGTTAGTTTTAATCTAGTTTTTAGTGTTTTAAGGGTACACATAGAGTGTGTTACATTCAGTTTGCATCCATTGTATCAAACAATGTAATGGATTGCAATTTTGTGATTTTGGGCTCTCTTTAGAGTTAAACATAAAGCTAAAATCATTAATTTTTGCTTGATTTGTGTGTTTTTTGTTTGATTTGTATGCATTAGAGTGTTAGCAAGTACTTGGGGTAGATTAATGATTTGAAAATTTTCACAAAAACTTTTTTAAAATCTTGAAATTGACTAATATTTGTTAATTAACTGGTTTTTATCATTAAGGGGTGATTAATCCAATTCAAGAGGTAAAAAACTAGTAAATGTGTTTTTTGAGGTCAAAATCGATCATGTAGGGTGTCAAAATTAATGTTTTTAGGTGTTTTGGGAGCAATTAGATGCACCAAAACATCTAGTTGCATCAATTTCTTCACCAATTAGAGAATGTTTGCTCTTTTTGGCCTAATTTGCATAAAGAAAAGAGCCAAATTAAGGGCTTAATTAATCTTTGATTATTAGTTAATTTACACTTTAGATTAATCACAAAGCTTAGAAGTTAGAATTCTAGGGATCTAGCTAATGATGTGCTTAATGGTGTGGATTAATCGATAATTAAGGATTAATTAGGGGCTCTTGATTAATTCAAAAGGAGAAACGATTAGTGAAAGAGTTAATCTTTAATTAATTCTTAATCATATTTTTACACAATTCATTAGTGGCTAATGAATATTTAATGTAAATATGCCAATGAGTTATCAACTTGTCCTTTTTGGGGGTCATTTATGAAGAGTGTAAGGGGGTGTCATAAGTGTTGACTTTTTTTTATTCCCACTTACCTTTTTGGGAAAATGCCCATATCTCCCCAGTTTAAAATTTAAAAAATACTCCCTCCACACAAGAAAACTTGAACTTTTCTCTAGACTCCAAAAAAATCTGTGAAATATCCCATTTCACGGCGTGAAAAGGTCTTGCATTTCATTGCGTGAAAAGGGTTCGTTTGTAAAAAAATAATCCGTGAAATATCCCATTTCACGGCGTGACAAGGTTCCTGCATTTAACAGTGTGAAAAAGGTTCGTCCATTTAAAAAAATTAAAAAATCACAGCGTGAGATCCATTTCACGATGTGAAAAGGTCCCTGCATTTCATGGTGTGAAAAGGGTCTGTGGGGGAAAAATAAAAATAAAAAGAATCATGGCATGAAAAGGTCCCTTCATTTTACGGCATGAAAAGCGTCTGTTCATTAAAAAAATCCATGAAATACCCCATTTCACGGCGTGAAAAGGTCTGCCCATCTCATGGTGTGAAAAGGTCCCTGCATTTCATGGTGTAAAAAGGGTCCGTCCGTATAAAAAAAAGAAATCCGTGAAATACTCCTTTTGATGGCGTGAAAAGATCCTTGCATTTCAAGGCGTAAAAAGGGTCCGCACAAAAAGAAAATACGCAAAGAAATCTATGAAATACCCCAATTTCACGGTATGAGATCCATTTCACGACATGAAAAGGTCCCTACACTTTAGGCGTGAAAAGGGTCCGTGGGGAAAAAAATAATCCGTGAAATACCCCATTTCACGGCATGAAAAGGTCCCTGTATTTCATAGTGCGAAAAGAGTCTACGCGAAAAAAATACAAAAAAAAACCGTGAAATACTCTATTTCACGGCGTGAAAAGGTCCCTACATTTCACGGTTTGAAAAGGGTCCTGGTGGGGGGGGAGGCAGGGAGGGAGGAACACATAGAATCCGTGAAATACCCCATTTCATGGTATGCATTTCATGGCGTGAAAAGGGTCCGCGCAAAAAACAAAATACACAAACAAAATCTGTGAAATACCCCATTTCATGGCGTGATCCTCTACATTTCACGGCATGAAAAGGGTCCGTGGGGGAAAAAACAACCCTATTTGGAGGCTCATATCTCCTAAACTGTAAGTCCAAAACGTGTTCTAGTGCTCACTGGGGAAAGCCTGCATAGAGCTCTTCAAAATCGGTCTTGAGTGTCCGAGGGCAAAATCCGTCATTTTCACCTCTGACAAGCAGCCTCAAAATTCGAGGCAAAAAATGAGCTTAAAAGCACTAAAAATTGCCCAAAATAGCTTGAAAAAGATTGCACACCATATTCGGGCTACTTTTTAAGTGTTTAAATGACAAAATCACGAAAAGTTTAGAGAGATAAAGTTGTAGTTCTTCAAATTAGTTTTTTTCCAAATTCCTTTTAGAACACATTCAAAAACAGGCTACGAAAATGGAAAAATATTTCAAGAATTTTTTTTCATCTTGAGACAATGATGGAAAATAGGTTTTGAGACCTCCTCTTCCATTTGGGATGCTACTGGCATGCACTTTTTTGGAAAAAGTTCATCCTAAGGGCGTGCACATGCGCTTTTGAGACATTGTCTTCCATCTAAGACACCAGTGAGTCGTTCATAAAGACTTCAAGGAATTTTCACAGATACTCTTTGTAGGTTGTGCACATCAGGCGCGTTGGAAGATTCTTGGGGCATTGTTCAAACCAAACGGCATGTCAAAATATGCATATGTGCCCCATTTAGGGGCAAAACCTATTTTATGTTGATCCTTTGGGTCTAACAACACTTAGTTGTAGCCCAGAAACCTATCAAGGAAGCTGTAGGCCTCCTTTCTTGCAACGCACTCTAGCACATGCTTTGTGAAGGGTAACATATAGTCATCTTGTATCATGGTGGCATTGACCTTTTTGAGGTCCACACACACACTCACTTTTTTTATTTTTTTGGGTACTATTATGATGGGTGAGTCCCAGTCAGTGTGCTCTATTTTTTAGATGAATCTAGCATCTATGAGTTGATCGATCTCTTCATGGACCACCTTAGAGTACTTAAGATTCATAGGATATGCTTGTTAGACTTACCCCTTTTGCCATGGGGATAGTGTGTTTGACCACTTCAAGAGGTACACCTTTCATATCAGTGCATTTCCACTTGAAGCAATCTTGGAATTCAGTGAGGAGGTTAGTAAGGTTTCTCTCTTCTTTTGTGGGAGAGGTCTTTCTTCCCAACATAGATAGGTTTCGGATCTTCTCCTTGGACCTGCCAAGTTGATCTCCATAACCTCAATTGAACCATCATAAGAAGTTCCAAGCTTTCCATCATGGATTCTTTGGGCCTTGTCGTATTGTACAAAGAGATCTCTCACCTTGTAGGCTTTAAAGTGTTCAGGGACCTATTTAGTCTCTTTTGCTCTCCTCATCCATTATTTTTTTGGCCTCTCGCACGCGGCTTGGGCGGCGCCAACTTTTTGTTTTGTGTTTTACGAGTAGAGCAACACAGTTTTTGGGGTTTTGATTGTGAGTCTAGTGACTCTTCCCTTTTAGTGGTTACCCGGAATAGGGAACTCATCGAGCTCCTTTTGCCAGACCTAGTAGAAATCAAAATGTACATTAATAGCCTCTACATACCTCAGCCAATGTTCTTCTGATTCTATCGAGAAGACATAAGCTTCCTTTCCTTTGAAACCACTTGTTTTAAGGATCTTAAGGGTGGATTTTTCCCATGACGGCCTTATTTCTTCGATGCTCACGGGTTTATGGTTCCTAGTGTCGGGCATGTATGCGGTGCTCAACATATAGAGAGATGTAATTTCTTACCTGTTTGTCGTGGAAAATCTTGTACCCATTCATTTTGGAAGTATATCCATGGTAGCAAGGATGTGCATCGAGTTCTCAGAGTCTTCTGGCTCTAGGAGAGGTGTGAATTCCATGCTATCCCTTTCATCTTACAATATTTTGTGGCATTTTTGGCACAAGTGTATAGATGTAGACCTACACGGTACCAAGGGTCCCCCACTCATTGGATGGATCTTCCAAGTGCATAGGTTTACCTTTAGTTTTCGAATGTAGATGTGATTCGTGTCCCAATTGTGGATCATCCTAATTTCTCTCATGAAAGGCCGTCCTAGGATGAAGTAGTAGGAGACCGGTTGGTCAAAGTTCAACACAGAGACACACAACTTCATTCCGTAGAGAGAGATACGTAGCTTAAGTAAGGGGAGTGTAAAGGTTTTTTCATCAAAGCGAGCTCTCAACACACCATGGCTCTTAGCGCACAAAAAATAGCATAAAGTTTAAAAAAAAAAACAACACACATCATCAAGTGAGCTCTCAACGTGCCATGGCTTTCAGCTCACACAAAACTGTGGTTTTCCCTTGTTGTCAGCTGCTCTGCACACACATTCAAGTTTTAGCACACACATATAGACAGTGCAAGGAAGGCAGTGAAACCTATTTGTAAGTCTTGAAAGAAGGCAGGCCATCATTGAACTTGTTCAAGCTCTTAGTTTCTCAGCTTGATCACCATACTAGCATGAGTTGTAGTGAGGAAGGATAAGAAAAAAACTTTAGTCTTTTTACACACCATGACCCTAACTAGTGCCCATTTCACACCCTCCCTTACCTTATAGTTTTTTTATCCTTTCACACCCTCCATTTTCCACAATTTATCCAACCCATTACCCCCTCCATAGTCTCATGTTGTTTGTCTAGAACATTACCCATCCATTCCACATTGAACATTATATTGTGGGGTTTTCAAACATGTCCACACGTTTTGGGGACCGTATAAGGGTTGTTCACATGTAGCATGTGCATCCAAGTAGTTAGGCAGATTTGAGATATGTTTGGCACATTTTTAGGATTTACATAGGAGTTGTTTACATGCAGGTGATTTGGGAGCATGTTTTGGATGATTGAGAAATTTTTGTGTGGTGGTGCTTACTCATTTCGGGTGTTTTGTCATGATGGTGTGTTCACGAGCATTGAGATTGTAGAGGGTGTTCACACACTTAGGATTCTATCATGCGTGAGTGCATTGTTTTTGTAACATGTTGAGAATTGGTTGGTGTTTTTTTTCTTCTACTCTATATTTGTGAGGACGAGTGCTTATTTTGTGGAGGATTTTCATACCTACCACATTTCACGTGGGTTAGCACTTGATTTGAGCACATTGAGTGTGTTCACACGCCTTGAGAATTTTTTCTATTATTCACACATGTGACCATGGTTTATTACTACTATCCTTTGGGTCCACTAAGTTCTTGTGATTTATTGCTCTACATGTGGGACATCATAACTTCTTACATTTGCATCTTCAGTTACCTTCACTGGTGTATACCACTCACCTCATCAAAGACATCTCATCTTACTCGTGTCGCATGAGTGATAGGGTTATAACATCTATAAAATTTTTGCTTCAAAGCATAACCAATGAAGATACATTTCTCTACCTTTGGTTCTCACTTTATCAGGAACATACACATATGCAATACATCCAAACCTTTCAAGTGAGACACATTTAGTTTTATGTCTATAAACTTCTCTTCAAGCGGCATGCTTTGAATAGCTACAGTGGGGGATCATATTCATAATGTAAAAAATAGTTTGAGCCCAAAATTAATCTGGCATATTCTTTTCATAAACATCAAGACAATGTGCTTGTTTTTCCTTTCTACAACACCATTCTATTTTAGAGTGTACTTGCATATGTGAATTGCCTCTTGATTCCTTAATCTCTGAACTTTTTACTTCAAAGCAAGACCAACGAAGATACATTTCTCTACCTTTGGTTCTCACTTCATCAGGAACATACACATATGCAATATATCCAAACCTTTCAAGTGAGACACATTTAGTTGTATGTCTATAAACTTCTATTATGGCAGCATGCTATGAATAGCTATAGTGGGAATAATGTTTATAATGTATACAATAGTTTGAGCCAAAAATAATCTAGCATATTCTTTTCATAAACATCAGGGCATGAGAAACTTTTACAATGTGCTTGTTTTTCCTTTCTACAATATCATTCTATTTCATAGTATACTTGCATATGTGAATTGCCTCTTGATTCCTTACTTTCTCAAGAAATCACTGAACTCATTAAGAAAAATATTCTTCCCCACTATCTAATCTTTTTCTTCTTAACCAAGGCTTTAAATATTTGAAAGTGAGCAAACACCTCACTTTTCTCCTTCACAAAGTAAACCCACACTTTCCTAGTGTAATCATGTAACATAATACCTGTAACCAAAAATTGTTGCAACCTTAGTTGGTCCCCATACATCAAAATGTATGACATCTGCCAATGGCCATATACTGACCTCCTTTTCATGCATAAAATCTTGTTTGGATTGCTTATTACCAAGTTGGCATGATTCACATACTTTGTGCATACCTTCAACCTTAAACTTTGGAAAACTTGTAACAATATTTTGGGCCTACATAGACTTCACCTACTTTATATTGACACGACCAATGTTCTTGTTCTTATAATGACACCTGTCTCATGGTGGCTACCTTCAACATCCAAAGTAACCATCCTGCTATTTTTGTTACCCTTTGCAACCAAGCGACAATCATTTTTAGAGTCTTTCACAAAAAACACTCTTGAGGATTAAATCTCAATTATAGATCCTGAGGATTGAACCTCACTTGTAGACCTTGCTCAAATCAATATTGCGCACATAAATGTGTACATTAACCCTTCATAGGAAAAATTCTCTAAGAGGGTTAGAAAATTAATAATGTGAAGATCAAGATTTTAGAATAAGGTTTATTTTAGGGATAGCTCTAGGCCTATAGAGAGAAAGTAGAATTAGGACTGTAGAGAGAGAGAAAATGAAGAAAAATACCCTAGATTAACTAAAAATTATTAGAGAGATGTTTAGAATTCTTTTTGAGCATTGAGCAAAGAACTCTAGAAAGAGAAAATTATATAAAGAGAATTCTAGAGAGAGAGAGAGATTCTAGCAAGAGAAAGCGAAATGAACTTTTCTAAGCAAGTAAGATTAATTATAAAGTTAGGTTAAAACTTTAGAACGAACTCAAGAAAATAAAGTTGATCCCAAATATGATTAGACTAGGTTAAAACTTTAGAGTTAACTAAAGAAAATCAAATTGATCCCAAATATAATTAGGTTAAGTCAATCTCTCTTAAGGAAATAAGTTTTTTAGAGAGAGATAGAATTAAGTAACCCTTAATTTAAAAGATTAAAAACACTCTAATCAAGAGAAGGGGTGTATTTCAAAAGCAAAGTCTAAGGTTCCTTGAATAGACTAGTTTAAGTAACTTAAGGATTAGCACTAAAATAAAGATTAAAAAAAGAGATTAATGTGCTTAATTGAAAGAAGCTCAATCCTTAAGAAATGTAATGAATCAAATGATAAAACTTGAGAAATTAAGATTGAAATGAAGTTAAGGCACCTTCAAGGAGAGATATCCTTAAGACCCTTAAGAATGGCCGAGGTTCCTTAAAGGATTCTTGATATATGATAAAGCCTAAACCAAAGATAGATGAATGACTTTAGGATGATCATCCTAAAGTCATTAATTGTCCTTGTACATAGAATAACTAAAAAAAATTCATTTGTGTTAGAATTAGAAATAATCCCAAGAAGCAAAGATTCTTGAGAAGATCTTGATAGGATATGTTGTGGTCATAGAACTCAATGGTTTGAAGTTATGATTCGAGAGTTGTGTGATGTTAGGTTGAGCTTGCGATGGTTTACACATGTGATTATGGTTTATTTTGTGATTGAAATTTTGATTCAAATACTGCTTATTTGTGTGGATTACTATATTTATGTGTTGCATATGTTTGTTTGTGTGTAGCCGGTGAAGGTACCACACAAGTTTATGGATTGTCATGTGGAACATGAAGATGGTCATCCAAGAGCATGACCTCTCTCAGTCAAACATGGGTGTGCTCTTGGCATGATTGGTGTGTGGACATGAAGCAACTCCGGAGTGAAATGGGTAGGATGATGCATGGTGGCGGCTAAGTATGCATGATGCTGGTACTACTAGACATACATAGCTAAGTGTTTATACTTTCAAGATAGGTGACGACCAATATAAGTGACCTCTAGGATTATTTATGTTAACCAAAACATACCTTGCACAAGAGATGGAGAGAAGAAGAGAATGATTCCATGCAAGGGTTGATTTAGAGACTTGCATTTAGCCAACCCTAATGAGGATTAACCCTAAACCCTAATGTGAGGCCATCAGGGGCTCACTCCACCTTCACTTGTGTCGTTCAAATGGAGATCCACAAGATAGGTAACCCTAATGAGGATTAACCCTAAACCCTAATGTGAGGCCATCAGGGGCTCACTCCACCTTAACTTGTGTCGTTCAAATGGAGATCCACAAGATAGGTAATGAGCAAGGAAGAAGGGAGCTATGGAAAGATCTACCTCAACTCAATGTCAATGTGCATGCAAGAGGGATCTTGAGAGGAAGCCAAGAGAAGGGACAAGAGAAGAGAAGCTAGACTAACACCATCCACTCCATGAATACACCACAATCAAGCAAGCAAGAATTCATAAACACAAGCATGCAACCATAAGCACAAGAGAGAGAGAGAGAGAGAGAGAGAGAAGGCAAGACTCAATTATGACAAATGGGATTGTGTCTTTTCATATTCCATAAAATCATTTATATACATGAGCTCACTTTTTACAATGGTCGGCTGCTCATTTACAATTGGGGACCAAAATTGGCTTCCTAGCTTTACATACATCTAGCTCATTCCTATGATCATCACAGTACACAAGTCGTAAGCTTGGTCATCCCATATATCTTTTCTCAATAAGCGCTTTTAGCACAGCTATATAATGATAGATTATAAGAAGCGTAACCACACTTGAAAAATGATGTTAACCAGTGTGGTTAAGATAGCCCCTCCCCTAGTTCAGGTCCATCCTCACAACTGGCAAGGGATCTAGTAGTAGTAGATCGCGTATGTGCGGATGAAGTCTTTTCTCGTGATGTGGGATGTGTGGGGTCCGATGGAAGATTTTGTAACTCGTCCAGAAATTAGTCTATGTCATATCTTTAAATGTTTATAGGCGCTAGGCACGCATCCACTAGATATGCTCAGGACAGGGCCAGATGCGGTGGTGGGTGGGTTTTGGGTGGCCCAAGATTCCATGGCTTTGAGTTGGGCAGTTTTGTGGTGGAGGGCCTCCTTTGTAACTTCACAGTATTACTGGAAGTCGAGGTTGGTTTTTGTGAAGGATTCTTCAACTATGGCTGCTCTTTGCCACCAGAGGTTCTGTGCTTTGGCTTGGGCGAGGGAAAGGTCATGTAAGGCCCATTGCTATACTTCGTGGGCCGCCTATAGGTGTCTTTGAAGCTCTAAGAGTGAGGAGAGGGTGTTGGATAGGGTCCACTCTCTATCCTCTAGTGCCTATTGGAGGTTGATGTTGGCGATAGTGGCATTATAAAGAGCTTCTTGGCTCTGTTGCTCTTGGGTCTTTGCAAGCAACATCTATTGTTGCGCCACTATTGCGAGTTCCTATTTTTTGTACATGCAGCCCATCATCTAATTAATAAGCCCTCGGGCCAAGTGGGAGAAGCCCTGGGCGAAGTCTAGCACTTCCCCATGTGATGAACGGCGGATGCCTTCAGAGTAAGCCTCAAGGGACCAGAAACTGCGTGCGCACCCAGCAGAGGGTTTCCAATTTTTCTATGGGAGGAGGTAGGGGAAGATGGATCAGCTTCTGAGAAGTGAGGAGGGAATGGAGAGGAGCCCATGGGTGGTGGGGTTTCATACAGATTTTGGTTAAAAAAGGTCTTTTGTTGCACCTCCTCCTCAACAGCATTGCGGTGGGCTTCAGTAGCTTGTGCCTTTGTATCTAGGCCAGGACTAGATTGGGATGGAACTTGCTCCTATGGGGCTAAGCGTTGAGTGGTGGCACTTGGAGGGTGTAGAGGTGGGAGAGGAGAAAGGGGGAGGGAGAGAGGTTGGCAGCACTGCATCTGGCCCCTCTAGCTGAATGGCCATGGGGAGTTCGTCCCACCCTATGGCATGGTACACACCTTTGTGAGTAGGGATATAATTGCAAGCTTTCCCTGTGGGTTGGCACATATGGAGTGTAGCTCTTTATGTAGGTGCTCTGTCAGCAGGTGTGCCTTGGTGGACCTTGGCGAGTGTAGAGAGGCTGCATCTACTGAATCGATCTATCCATCTAGTGGCTAGCAAAAAGGATAGGGCCATGGACAACATGGCAAGCTCCTCCTTGGTAATGTTGGCCCACTCCACCCCATCCTTGGTGGTAGTGCCTTGGTAAGTTCCCGCGAGCTAGACCAGTGGCATTGGTTAATCCCACGTACGGTTGGTCTATCCTCTCAAGAGGTACAGGGCTTTGTGGACCACGTCGAGACTAGGTGGATGGTCTAGGTTTGGCTTGTAGCACCAGTGGGAGCATTTACTTTGTATGTCCCAGTGAAATATAGGTAGTTGAATAGATCAAGGCCCCAAGGTTCCAAGGCGGGCAAGCCCAATCTTCTCTAGGTGGGTAACAATAGCTGGATCTGACAGCTCTGTAGCAAGGCCCTGTATAATGGAGTAGCTTGTGCTCCACCTTATGATTGTTTTTCATAAGGCTGTGGGATAGTGTGTCCACCTATTTCATTAAGGGCTCCCTGAGGTGGGGCAGCTCTGTGGGTGCCTGCCATATTCTTCAAAGCGTCCCCCAACTGGATGCTTCTTCTTCTGTGGGGTATGGGTGATGACTTTGAGGGAGGACTCTGAGTGCTCAACCATTGTGTGGAGGATGGGAGGCAGGAAGGTGCAAGCTCAAGAAAACAAATGGCAAGGGTTTGGCTAGAGGAAGAGCAAAGAGTGAGGTAAATGAAGTGGTGGGTCCCTTTTTATAGTTTTATAGGAAGGACATGGGTGTGGCAAAGATTGGTATGACCGTGGAAACCAGGAAGGTACGTCCAGGGTACGGGCATGGAAAAGATTGGTATGGCTTTCTCAGGGTCGTTCCCATGGTTCCTCATGGGAACGACCGTGGCACATTGGTGGATGGAACGTGCATGTGCTCTTGATGGTGAGAATGGTATGGGCGTGGCTTCACAATGGTACGGTCGTGGCTTCTGGGATATAGAATGGTACGGCCGTGGCATCACAAGGGTACGTGCGTGGTTTGAAGTTGGTATGGCCATGGTTTCTCTAGGGTATGGTCATGGCTTGGCAAGGGTACGGTCGTGGCAAATGGTTGGTATAGTTGTAAATAAGTTTTGTACCCTTGGGCTATGTAGCCAACACCCCATTGTGGGTTTTGTATTGACTCTATGCCTAGTTTGCCAAAGTGAGAAGATGGCTCCAATTTGGTGGTGGGCGAGGTTGGGATATCCCTTGGGAGTTCATAGGCTTTTAAGGAGGGAGAAAATGTGGGTGGAGAGGCCAAGGGTTAAGTGGGATTACATTGAGGGAGCCGGTTAATGAGGGTTGGGGGAGTAGCCGAAGTCGATGGTATATCATAGTTAGGGACCATGGGCTGTGGTTGGAGGGGCAAGGGTGCATTGTGAAGCTTTTGTTTCCCTTTTTCCTATGTAGTAGTAGTGGCAAAGGACTCTTTGGGCTTCCATTGAAATGTTGGCGAGATGATGACAAGAGTACTTGGTGATTTTGGGACCCAAATTTGGCGATTGCCTTGATAGTAGTTTTGAGCTTGAAGCAAAGCCTTCGGAATCCACCGATAATTTATCTTGGGGAAAGGTGAGTATGATGTCATCCTTGGTGGAACTTGGGTAAGTGACTTGTTGTATATTCAATAGCTTGTAGGCATTGTGAAATTGCTATTTGGGAGGAAGAGACCTTAGAAGAGCTGGAACTTCCAACATATCTTACTAAGAATATCCCAAGAATTATGGTTGGATAAGAACTTTCCACTAAACTCACCACAATTCAAGCACAACTTTATCCACAATCTGAGCACAATCTCATGACCCTCGAGTTATGGGATTTGTTAGGTCAACCAACACTCACGGCTCATCCAGAAAGAATTCCATTCACACAAGATTTGAATATGCCATGTTTGGGGTACTTTGAACATACAATGTATATTGAAGCTAACCCCCTTACTTGCAAGTTTTTTGTGGTTGAGTATGTGTTGGAAGCAGATTTGATCTTGGGGCATAAATGGACTACTGTTTTCAAAGCATCACTGTGCTTTTTGCTAGTGATAGGGTCATCATGATATGGTCAACTACACACAGTTGACAATACCATATTGCACGGAAGAGGATCCATGTAAGATTCCTCCCCAGCCCCCAAGATGTACAGTTTCTTCCCCTGTAATCAATCCCCTTTTTAGAATAATAAAAGATCTTGTTTCTATACCTGTTTTGGCGGCCTAGAGAGAGAAACTATTCTAGAGAGAGATAACATAGTTTTTAGATATCTTTGGATGGAAAAATATCCTTTCTTATTAAAATAAATTCCCCCAAAACAGAAGTTTAAAAAGAAATTCCTAAGGTGCATTAGAAATAAATTATAATCTACTCAAAAGACCTTAGCCTAAGGGTCCAGATTTTTAAAAAAATTTAGATTAAGGTTCTGAGGGACCAATAAAATTAATCCAAATGTAGGGAGGAGATAAATTAAAGAAATAAAGAAAAACCCCCGAAAAAATGAGTAAATACTCACATAAGATGAAGAGTGGACTAAGGACCAAAGAAAACATAAAAAAAATAAATTTTTGACACTTCAAAGTGGGGATCCCCCCTCATGAAGGAGGAACTTTTTTTCTCATCATTACTCCCCATTATAAATCAATAAAATGAGATATTTCATCTCTCGTCTCTCCTATTTCAAGTCTAGTTCCAAAAAGTAAGCTGAACTGACCCAAAAATGGTCAAAAATTGACCAAACTGATCTGGAAAATTCTAGAATCAGTTTGCTTGGTTTGAGACTCACTTTTTCATATAAATAGAAGCCTCCCCCTTTGTAAAAGCTTAATAGTGTTTATGCACTGTTACTCTACTCCTTCCCAGAGCCAATTACTTTGAATTCACTTGATAATTCAATTGTTTTTGACTAAATCCTCTCCAAAAGAATTGGTGGCCACTCTTGATCCAAACAAGAGAAGAACCCTCAATCCCTCAAGCCAAAGGAAAGCTCACAAAACTCCATGTAAGCTAAAAGTTCTACTTTTTAATTTTAAATCTATGATTTTCTGATTCTTTGCTTTTTTTAGTTGATTAAAGTGAATCTTGATGTTATGCTTTGATGAAAAGGCTACCCTCTTCTCTTCCTTAAGAATTCAACCTTTCTTTATCCTAGAATGAGTAATAAATAAACAGATTAAACTTTTCTTATGTTTACTCACTAGAAAGTGAAAATTGAGTAGATTAGAGTACTTTACTTCAAATTGGGATTAAATTTAAATTGATATTAGAATGTTAAAAATTAAAAAATGGTCAGCCATACAAAGGAGGTTATGGAAAATTTTTCTTGAATTTTAGTGAAAAAAAAAGTTTATTTTTATGTTATTCTAAAAGAGTAATCCCCACCGTTTGTGCATTATAAAAGAAATATTTTTATTTACTCCATGTACATATTCACCTATGAATATGCATGCATGTCATTGATATTAATTATTGAAATTCATTTCTACGCATAGAAAGATGCATATTGGAAATCTTTTACTATAAAAGTGTTGTTTCCATTAAATTCTATGCATAGAAAGATTCATAATAGAATTTTTTTATTATAAAAGTGTTATTTTTATTGAATTTAATTTCTATGCATGGAAAGATGCATAATAGAAATTTTTTTATTATAAAAGTGTTATTTTCATTGAATTTAATTTCTATGCATGGAAAGATGCAAATAGAAATTTTTTTATTATAAAAGTGTTATTTTTATTGAATTTAATTTCTATGCATGGAAAGATGCATGATATAAATTTTTATTATAAAAGTGTTATTTTCATTGAATTTAATTTCTATGCATGAAAAGTTGCATAATGGAAAAAAAAATTATTATAAAAGTGTTATTTTCATTGAATTTAATTTCTATGCATGGAAGGATGTATAATAGAATTTTTTTTATTATAAAAGTTTTTATTTTCATTGAATTTAATTTCTATGCATGGAAAGATGCATAATAAATTTTTTTATTATAAAAGTGTTATTTTCATTGAGTTTAATTTCTATGCATGGAAAGATGCATAATGTAAATTTTTTTAATTATAAAAGTGTTATTTTCATTGAATTTAATTTCTATGCATGGAAAGATGCATAATAGAAATTTTTATTATAAAAGTATTATTTTCATTGAATTTAATTTCTATGCATGGAAAGATGCATAACGAAAGTTTTTATTATTATAAAAGTGTTATTTTCATTGAATTTAATTTCTAAGCATGGAAAGATGCATAATGGAAATTTTTTTATTATAAAGGTGTTATTTTCATTGAAATTAAATTCTATGCATGGAAAGATGCATAATGGAAATTTTTATTATTATAAAAGTGTTATTTTATTGAATTTAATTTCTATGCATGGAAAGATGCATAATGAATTTTTTTTATTATCAAAGTGTTTTTTCATTGAATTTAATTTCTATGCATGGAAAGATGCATAATATAAATTTTTTATCATAAAAGTGTTATTTTCATTGAATTTAATTTCTATGCATGGAAAGATGCATAATGGAAATTTTTTTATTATAAAAGTGTTATTTTCATTGAATTTAATTTCTATGCATGGAAAGATGCATAATGGAAATCTTTTTATTATAAAATGAGTTATTTTCATTGAATTTAATTTCTATGCATGGAAAGATGCATAATAGAATTTTTTTAAATAATAAAAGTGTTATTTTCATTGAATTTAATTTCTATGCATGGAAAGATGCATAATAAAATTTGTTTTATTATAAAAGTGTTATTTTCATTAAATTTAATTTCTATGCATAAAAAGATGCATAAATAAATTCTTTTTATTTTAAAAGTGTTATTCCTTTTAAATTGATTTTATGCATGAAAGGATTTTCTTTTATATAAAAGTGTTATTTCCATTGAAGTTGGATTTTATGCATAAATAGATGCTATCAAAATTAGATTCTCTTTAATTCTATGTTTAATTTCCATGAATATTTGATAAATGAATAAGTAAATACTTTGAGAGAGAAATTTCTATCGTTTCATATTCACTCGGATTGTAAAGAGAAAATTCAAAAAATCTATCAAAGTCGGAATTTCAAATAAATGATTAATTTATTCCTCATCAAAATTCATGATTAATTTAGAAATCAATTAAATGAATATTCAATGAATGAAATTCAGTAAAATAGTAACTGAAATATCACCCCTTTTTGAGAGAAATAGTTCAGGAAGAACCTTATCAGACTCGAACCCAGAATCAGACTATGACCAAGACCAAACTCTTTCGTCAGTTTCGAGGAAAGAAGATGTGACCAGTTCAGGAAAATACACTGAAATCTCCCACCAAATCTGAAACTAAGTTAAGACCCTTCGAATTGATCTGAGGATCAAGGTTATGGAATTCGAGAAATTTTGTTTTGAAATTCAGTATTACGATTATGAAGTTTTGGGGATACTTATTTAAGATATACTTATTGTATTCAAAAGAAAATCAAACTAAAAACTTACATAGAAACCCTGTTTTCTTAAAGGACTGTCTTATGCTAGAATGCTGGGAGGGAGCATTTGGTATATGTGTTTTTCTAAGGGAAGTTCGGTTACAACAGCTGGCGGGGACTGTTCAAAAGGACAGCTCACGTGGCAAAACGCCTCGGTACGGTTAAAATGGTGCGCTTTTGGTATGATGAACGAGGGCCGACGAAGCGGTCCCTGAGTAAAGTTCCAGGACACCTAAGAAGGATCCTAGAGGGTTCTGACCAGGCGATGCATGGGCTCGCGGTGCCTAGGACACCCATGCGTATGTCGTGGAAGATTTGTATGATGGACCAATGATTATTGTAATCTGTTATTGGATCTCGTTTGCTGACCAGCTGGTCTCAACGAAGAGTCCAGAGTGATACTGTTTTTTTTTTAAGAAACAAGGATTGGATGGAAATTTTAAGTTATGACATCTGTAATCAATAACTGTTTGTCAATGGATTGTTTTATAAGTTAAAGTTTAAAGAGGAGTGTGTGCGTATCTGTATTCGAAAGAAAAAGTTAAGAAAGGCATTCAATTTTGGGGGGTGAGTAATTGTCTAGTTCTACCAATTCCAGGGGTTGGGCGGTGGCTAACCCATGGGCCGGATGGGGCTGGAATCAGTAGAGTTTTAATAATGAAATTGAATAATATGCTTAGAACTCGAGTAGTTAAATAATAACCTGATGACTTCTCAAATGAATAGATCAACGGATGCGCCTGATTTAGTTAGGAAAAAAGCGTTGATTTTTTCAAGTTAAGTCTGTAATAGTTTTTCCTTCTATCTGGTTTAATCAGGTGAAGGTTAGTTTAGTCTCTTGACCCCGTTATAAAATTTGTTAAGGAAATAAAAAAGGTGGAATCGTCCCCATTTTTCGGGCAAGGAAAATTTTCCTGGTTTCGGTTTTAGAATGACCACCAGATTAGTCTCGTGTCCGGACATTCGAGGGCGAGGCCCCGAGTGGGAAACCCTGCCGCGCGCAAGAGGAAGTTACTTTCGCTCTGCTACCATTCGGGAATCCCATGCGTGGAGGGGGGCAGTGGGATCTCACAATCCAATCCTAATGGATTTCTATGATGATGAACACAAAAAGTTACAAGCCTCTTTCTCGGAAGCCCCTCTACACAATGACCTACCATCTACATCAATGACCAACTTTGATAAAGCATCTAACCCCTCGACTTCATCCTCCTTAGCAAAAAAGTCCAATGTGACAACCTCGCAATCCACATCTATTCCTGAAGAAGATTCCCAAGCGCACTTGTTTACCTCTAAATAGAGACTCAAGGGAAAAGCTCTAGATCCAATTGAAGGCCAATTTATTCAAATGATGAATGTCGCTTTCAATGAATCAAATGATGAATGTCACTTTCAATGAAGTCAAATGATGAATGTCACTTTCAATGAATCAAATGAGGAACTCAGAAATCATAATCTCGTTGATTATTTTGTCTATGTTCCTCCAGATCCTCCTTCTCTTCTTTCCCATTATTAACATCTCTTAGTTTCCCAACTAACACAAATCCCATGTAATTCTGCTTATGATTGCTAAAAAACAACATGAGCAAAAAATAGCCAAAAAAGAAAAGAAAAGAAAAAGCTCACTAAAATATAAAAAAGGCAATCATTCATAAATACCCTCACCCATCAACTCCACTAGGAATTTTCGCTAAACTCTAACCTTTTCATTTACTAACTAGTCTTTTTATTCCTTCTGGAGGAACAATGACCATTGAACATCACTCATCATTAAAAGCCATCAACAAAGCTTTCCAATTCTCCCCACACAAAGGGCTTCAATGCGATCACGATGCAGATGCAATCAGCATTAGGAAGGGGGGAGTGTTAACCCATTCCTAGGGTTAACAAGAGCTACTACCATTATCTTATATCAAGGCGTCAAGTTGGATACACCAAAAGGTCATACATTCAAGATATGAATCAATGGCATCCAAATCTACAACTTGGATGGGCGCCCGTAATGGTCGTATGGAATATTTATGGCGATTTCCGCTTCAAGAGCGTGTGGTAGTAAGTTAGGATAAAGTCCCAAGTGGTGTACTTCATGGATATATTATGAGAGTAGCCATTGTAATAGCATTAGGCCTCTTATAACCCTAAAGTGCCCGATAGACTACAGTTTAAGTGAGTTTGAACACTTATGGCCATGTATATAAGTGAGTATCTCTCATAATATCAAAAAACTCTCCCGTTATGCAATAGAGTCTTGCTCTTGCTAATCTCTCTCTCTAATGCATGTTAGTGAGTGTGTGTGAGTGATGTGAGGTGAGAGGAGTGTTGAGTACACATAGTGCAATGCAGCGGTGTGACAACGCTCATGGGAGACGTGGTGGTGGAATTGCTTCTTAAGGAGTTGTAGAGTTTGGAGACCTCAAGGGTTACAAGCTCGGCCATTGGAAAGATCCTCATGACAGCTGTGGTTCACCAGGGTAATCTCTTGTTAGATGTGTTTCAAGGGGGGTTAGGGTGAACCATAACAGCTCCATCTACGTCTGTCTGCTTTATAAGCATGCTTTATGATTGTACCTGCACCATTATGCTCTCCCTTTCCATGACCACTACCAAATTAGTTCCACATCATCCGAAGGCCAGTCAGGAAGTAGTACCTAGCACTACAAAAAAAAAAAGATTGTTACAAATTAAAATATACCTTATATTTGGCAACGGAATCACAATATATTTCATTTATTGAAATATCATGTATTGGGGATATATTGAAAGCCTTACCTCGTAATGAAGTAAAATAGGCATGCTACCTTGAATTGTGATGCTGTCCCATCTGACCAAACCTGGTGGTATCTAAACTTCATGCCTTGAGACTCCAACCATTCATTATGGAGCAAAAAATAGTATTGCACAAACAATGTGTCATACATCTTATCATTAGAGATGTAAAAGATTGTGTGCTTCTTAGTCTCTCCTATCTGCTTCCAGTAACATATGTGAACCATAATGGTGCATTGGCCATTATTGTGCCAATGCATTGATTGGACTTCATTCTATACTTTGATGGTCTTGCAAAGTCTACAACCGATACCACCACATCATCAGGAAAAATTTTGATGTACTCTTTGAACTAGGAGTGCTACCAATAACTATGAAAGTTGTGGGCGATCAAAGTCTTGAGATGATGTGAGAATTATGGGATGATAATGGAAGGGACTGTCTCCTTGTATAGAAGTTTTATTCTCTTATTTGTAACACTACTCTAGGTCTCCTTGACATTGACATACTCATATGCATTGATACACCATTTGCATTGTTTGAGTTCACACGCGGGTAGAAAAATGGACACGAACAATCACCGCATTTGTGAGATCCCACTACCCCCTCGGCGCATCGGGGATTCCCGGTTGCTAGCAGCGGAAGTAGCTTCCTCTTGCGCGGGGCAGGGTTTCCAACTCAGGGCTCGAATGTCCGGACACGAGACTAATCTGGTGGTCATTCCAAAACCGAAACCGGGAAAATTTCCCTTGCCTGAAAAACGGGGATGATTCCACCTTTTTGATTTCCTTAACGAATTTTCTAACGAGGTCAAGAGGTCAAGAGACTAAACTAACGAGGTCAAGAGACTAAACTAACCTTCACCTTATTAAACCAGATAAAAGGAAAACTATTATAGACTTAACTTGAAGAAATCAATGCTTTTTTCCTAACTGAATCAGGCACAGTCATTGATCTATTCATTTGAGAAGTCTTCAGGTTATTATTTAACTATTCGAGTTCTAAGCGTATTCCTATTATTCAATTTCATTATTAAAACTCTACTGATTCCAGCCTAACCCCACCGCCCAACCACTAGAATTGGTAGAACCAAACAATTACTCACCCACCCATAATTAAATGCCTTTCTTAACTTTTGCTTTCGAATACAGATACGTACACACTCCTCTTTAAACTTTAACTTATAAAACAATCCATTGACAAACAGTTATTGATTACAGATGTCATAACTCAAAACTTCCATCCAATCCTTGTTTCTCAAAAAAAAAATAGTATCACTCTAGACTCTCCATTGAGACCAGCTGGTCCAACAATGAGATCCAATAACAGATTACAATAATCATTGGTCCATCATACAAATCTTCCACGACATACGCATGGGTGTCCTAGGCATCGCGATCCTGTGCGTCGCCTGGTCAAAACCCTCCAGGTTCCTCCTTAGGTGTCCTGGCACTTCACTCAGGGAGGACCGCTCGTCGGCCCTCGTCCATCGTACCGGAAGCACACCATTTTAACCGTACCGAGGCTGGTCAAGTCCTGGGCAGCAGAGCAGGCTTTGCCGCATGAGCTGTCCTTTGACCACTCCCCGCCAGCTATTGCAACCGAATTTCTTTTAGAAAACACATATACCAAATGCTCCCTCCACCAGCATTCTGGCATAAGACAGTCCTTTAAGAAAACAGGGTTTCTATGCAAGTTTTCAGTTTGATTTTCTATTGAATACAATGAGTATATCTTAAATCAGTATCCCAAAACTTCATAATCGTAATACTGAATTTGAAAACAGAATTCCTCGAATTCCATAACCTTTATCCTCAGATCAATTCGAAGGGTCTTAACTTAGTTTCAGATTTGGTGAGATATTTGAGTGTATTTTCCTGAACTGGTCACATCTTCTTTCCTCGAAACCGACGAAAGAGTTTGGTCTTGGTCATAGTCTGATTCTGGGTTCGATTCTGATAAGGTTCTTTCTGAACTATTTTTCTCAAAAAGGGGTGATATTTCAGTTACTATTTTACTGAATTTCGTTCATTGAATATTTATTTAACTAATTTCTAAATTATTCACGAATTTTGATAAGAATAAATTAATCATTTATCTGAAATTCTGACTTCGATAGATTTTTAGAAATTTCGCTTTACAATTCGAGTGAATATGAAACGATAGAAATTTCTCTCTCAGAGTATTTACTTATTCATTTATCAAATATTCATGGAAATTAAACATAGAATTAAAGAGAATCTAATTTTGATATAAAAATTCTTTATGCATTTATTTATGCATAAAGTCCAACTTCAATGGAAATAAACCTTTTATATAAAAGAAAATTCTTTTATGCATAAAATCAATTTAATAGGAATAACACTTTTAAAATAAAAAGAATTTCTTTATGCATCTTTTTATGCATAGAAATTAAATTCAATGAAAATAACACTTTTATAATTAAAAAATTTCTATTATTTATCTTTCCATGCATAGAAATCAAATTCAATGAAAATAACACTTTTATAATAAAAAAATTTCTATTATGCATCTTTCCATGCATAGAAATTAAATTCAATGAAAATAACACTTTTATAATAAAAAATTTTCTATTATGCATCTTTCCATGCATAGAAATTAAATTCAATGAAAATAACACTTTTATAATAAAAAACAATTCTATTATGTATCTTTCCATGCATAGAAATTAAATTCAATGAAAATAACACTTTTATAATAAAAAAAATTTATTCTGCATCTTTCTATGCATATAAATTAAATTCAATGAAAATAACACTTTTAATTTAAAAAAATTTATTATGCATCTTTCCATGTATAGAAATTAATTTCAATGAAAATAACACTTTGATAATAAAAATAATTTCTATTATACATCTTTCCATGAGTAGAAATTGAATTTAATGAAAATAACACTTTTATAATAAAAAATTTATAGTATGCATCTTTCCATGCATAGAAATTAAATTCAATGAAAATAACACTTTTATAATAAAACAATTCTATTATGCATCTTTCTATGCATAGAAATTAAATTCAATGAGAATAACACTTTTATGATAAAAAATTTCCAATATGCATCTTTCTATGCATAGAAATTAATTTCAATAATTAATATCATTGATATCCATGCATATTCATAGGTGAATATGTACATGGAGTAAATAAAAATATTTCTTTTAGAATGCACAAACGGTGGGGATTACTCTTTTAGAATAACATAAAAATAAACTTTATTTTTCACAAAATTCAAGAAAATTTTGCCATAACCTCCTCTGTATGGCTGACCATTTCTCAATTGTTACATTCTAATATCACTTTAAAATTAATCCCAATTTGAAGTAAAGTACTCTAATCTACTCAATTTTCACTTTCTAGTGAGTAAACAATAAGAAAAGTTTAATCAATTTATTCATTATATTCATTCTAGGATAAAGAAAGGCTGAATTCTTAAGGAAGAGAAGGGGGTAGCCTTTTTAATTGATTCACTTTAATCAACTAAAAAGCCAAAGAAATAAAAAAATCATAGATTAAAAATTAAAAAAGTAGAATTTTTAGCTTACATGGAGTTTTGTGAGCTTTCCTTTTGTTTGAGGGATTGAGGGTTCTACTCTTGTTTGGATCAAGAGTGGCTACCAATTCTTTTGGAGAGGATTTAGTCAAAAACAATTGAATTATCAAGTGAATTCAATGTATTTGGCTCTGGGGGAAGGAGTAGAGTAACAGCGCATAAACACTATTAAGCTTTTACAAAGGGGGAGGCTTCTATTTATAGGAAAAAGTGAGCCTCAAACCAAGCAAACTGATTCTATAAATTTTTTGATCAGTTTGGTCAATTTTTGACCATTTTTGGGTCAGTTCAGCTTACTTTTTGGAACTAGACTTGAAATAGGAGGGAGGAGAGATGAAATATCTCATTTTATTGATTTAAAATGGGAAGCAATGATGAGAAAAAAGGTGCCTCCTTCATGAGGGGGAATCCCCACTCTAAGGTGTCAAAAAGTCATTTTTTAATGTTTCCTTTGGTCCTTAGTCCACTCTTCATCTTATGTGAGTATTTACTCATTTTTGGGGGGTTTTTCTTTATTTCTTCAATTTATCTCCTCCCTACATTTGGATTAATCTAATTGGTATCTCAAAACCTTTATCCAAAATTTTTAAAAAATCTGGACCCTTAGGCTAAGGTCTTTTGAGCAGGTTATAATTTATTTCTAATGCACCTTAGGAAATTCTTTTTAAACTTCTGTTTTGGGGGAATTTATTTTAATAAGAAAGGATATTTTTCCAGTCAAAGATATCTAAAAACTGAGTTATCTCTCACTAGAATATTTTCTCTCTCTAGGCCAAAACACAGGTAGAAACAAGATCTTTTATTATTCTGAAAAGGGGATCGATTACAGGGGAAGAAATTGGACATCTTGAGGGGTTGGGGAGGAATCTTACATTCTCTTCCACTTGAAAAACGCGAGATGTCCTCATCTCACAACCTAGGGGTAATCCTGCATCAGTTTGGCTTCTTTCTCTCAGGTGGCATCTTCAAAAGGATAGAACTTCCATTTGACTAATAATTCTCTTAGAATTTTGTTCCTGAGAACCTTCTCTCGAACATTAAGCATTTCTTCAAATTGGAGTTCCATCAGCCCTTGGGTTGAAGAAGTTAAGAGTTCATCATTAAGCACATGATTCGGGCTCTCGGTACATACTTCTTAAGAAGGCTGACATGAAATACATTATGTACTTTGAGATGAGGAGGTAGAAGAAGTTCATAGGCTAAGTCACCTACTTTATTTGTAATCAAATATGGCCCACAATATCTGGGGGATAACTTCTTGTACTTCCCAAGAGATAGAGAACTTCTTTTGGGGCGTACTCGAATGAAGACCATATCTGCTTCTTTGAACTTTCTATCTGACCTCTTCTTATCAGCATATTGCTTCTGTCTATCCTGGCTAGCTCTTAAATCTTTGCGGATTGACTGAGATACTAAAAGTGCTTGTCTAGGTACTGAAGTGCTTGACAAGAATTTCTCAAGCGGTCTGAAAGTGCTAAACATGTGCTTATCTAGGTACTAGAAAGTGCTGGCTAACTGCTGTGGTCAGGTAATCTGAAAGTGCTTGTCAAGGTGCTTAAAGCGCTTTTCAAGTGGTCTGGAATGCTTGTCTAGGTACTAAAAGTACCTGACAGGTGCTTACCATGTGGCCTCCAAGTGCTTGTCAAGTGCTTGTGTAGGTACTTCAATTGTTTGGGAAGTGCTGGTCAAGTGGTCTGAAAGTACACTTTGATGACTCACATGTGGCTTTCCCCCAAGACCTTATGATCAAAGAGGCTTGCCAGACTAAAGCCTTCTTCTTCTCCAAACAACGTGCACGCTATCCCAGTGGGAGATGATGGAAATGACGATGATGACAATGACGACCCATAGCAACAACCCCCCCACCCGTGATGATGCTCATGCCCCGCAACCTCGCCCTCAGTACCCTCATCACGCTCCTTGCTCACACGACCATGGAGCTTCCCCCTCTCAATAGCCACCCAACCCACCGCCCACTAGCGCCCACTAGCACCCACCAACATCCACTCAAGCCCTTGCCCTCAATGCCAAACTCCTCTTCGGCACAAGATTCCCCCACCCAACCTCCTCCTCGACCATCCTACCGCTATTTCCTTCACCACATGCCACCCCGCCTCATGTACCCTTGCCACTCCCTTCTCTGACGCCATCCTTGCCACCTTTATCCCTTTATCTTGGATTGGTCCTTCCGTTGCTCCCCACCATGACCAACCTTCGTCTCATCAAGTGCGCCCACTCACCCTCCTTGTTGCCTTGCTTGTGGCACCACACCCTCTACGCTAAAAACCCCTCCACACCAAGAACCCCAACCCTCCGCACTCCCTACCTATTCCCCTAGAGGAAGGTGAAATTCTTCCCCATCCCCCATAGGAAAAGGATGAGGTGGATCCTCCACTCAATCCCCTCAACTTGCGTGATCCTCTGGATCACATAAAATTCAAACATGCAATTTGAATCCTATTGGGCTACTAACTCCAACAAAGGCCTTGGATGAAAGTCAATGATCATATGGACATCCATTTCCTCACACTTTACATCGACGATGTTAAGGAGAATGCCTGGAAAACGAGCACCCACACCAACAGTGCAAATGATACAAGTGGCCTAACCTAGAAGCCCGGCCCATTACATTTGATCTTATGGGTGAACAACCTATCTCGCAGTGCCCCTTCCTCCTCAAGCCTCACATCTAGGCAGAATAATACAGCAAATCCCCACACCACCTTCACATCAACCCCACATTTCTCCCCATCCATCATCGATGGGCATGGGGCCTGCTCCGCTAAGAACAAAGCTAGAACCTAAAGCTTCAGTTTAACTTCCATTGGTTCACCCCCTGGAACCTACATGCTATACAGAAGCTATTGGGAAGCATGTATGGGAGAAGGCAATGGATGTTGAGATGGACGCATTGGTTCAAAATGAAACTTGGTATTTGGTTGCCTTACCACAAGGCAAAAATGTCATTGGTTGCAAATGGGTTTATAAAGTGAAATGCAAATCAAATGGTTCCATGGAGTGCCATAAGGTACGGTTGGTAGCTAAGCGTTATGCACAAACCCAAGGCTTGGACTATGATAAAACATTTAGTCCACTTGCAAAGATGGGAACAGTGAGAGCAGTCATTGCTATGGCTGTAGAAAATGGTGGTACCAAATGGTGGGAAATGCATCAAATGGATGTGAAAAATGCATTTCTAAATGGTGATTTACAAGAGGAAGTTTATATAGCACAGCCAGAAGGATATGTATACCCGAGGTACCCCACTCATGTATGCAGATTAAGGAAAGCATTATATGGTTTGAAGCAAGCACCTCGTGCTTGGAGTGATAAGATAAGCCGATATCTTATCTCCCTTGGATTTCAGGTTTCTTCAGTAGATTCTTCACTCTATGAAGAAAACAGATCATGGGATCGTCTTATTTGTCATCTATGTGGATGACTTGATTGTCACAAGAGATCATGCTACAGATGTTGTGCATGTCAAGAAGGCATTGAGTGGATAGTTTGATATGAAAGACTTGGGTGAATTGAGGTATTTTCTTAGGATTGAAGTGATCAAAGACTATGCAGGGACATGGTTAGTGCAACACCAATATGCATTGGATATATTGGCAAAATATGGGATGACAGGGTGTAAGCCTATGAGTACACCTTTGGAGCAGAATGTGAAGCTGCGGGGGGATGATTTTGGTGAAGAGATGGATGATCCATCTATGTATAGAAAGATGGTTGGCAGTCTTATTTACATGTCTATCACATGACCGAATCTCAGTTATGTTGTGGGGCTAGTAAGCCAATTTATGCAAAACCCCAGAAAACCTTTGTATGGCTGACCATTTCTCATTTTTATCTTTCTACAATTAACTTAATTAACCCAATTTAGAATTATAGAACTCTAATCTATACAATTTTCTAAATTCAAGAGAGTAAAGAATAAGAAGAGTTTAATTAATCACTTAATCTTTCTAGGATTAAGAAGGGTTGGAATGTAAAGAAGAGAAGGGGTGTTGAGATTCAAGCTCGATGTCAGCTTGTGCCAGTTGCACTATGTGCTTGCACGTTAGGTAGTAACATGTGTGAGACATAAATGACCGCGTCCAGCTGGTCATAGTGTGTGGACATTAGCTAGGGTTAGCAGTGTGTGGAAACAACACATGTAGTGTGTTGTAGATTGTGGATTATGGCTTTATGCATTGTGTGAGAAGTGGGAGATGGCTTCCCTCTATGGTTAGGGTTTGCAATATACATTAGGGTTTGCTCTTGTGTGTGTGTCTCCTCTCTCTATACCTGTTTTTCATCATGGTATCAAAGCTTGGTGCTCTCTATTAGGGTTTATGAGTGAGTGAGAGAAGAGGGAGAAGAAGTTGTGAAGAAAAGATGTGAAGCTTGCCATTGGAGCTGTGAAGCTTGGAGCACACCGATTTTCATCAAATCTGAGAGCTTGGCCTACCAGGTAAGGACTACTAAACATCCTCGAGTGGATTGCAGGTGCAAAAACACAAACAGCACTAGCTTTGAGCAAAGAGAAATTTCTGTTTTGCAAGCTCTCCATTGAAGCTTGAGTGTGGTGAATGTATGAAGCTTGAGTGTGGTGAATGTATGATGCAAATAGTTGCAAATCTAACAAATAATCATGTATCTGGCAAAGGGGAATGTATTGGCAACTCATGTGCAAGCCCTACATTGAATTTGGAGTAAGTTTGATGCATATTAGTGAGTGGAAATTCACTGTTTTGAAGCCCTCACACAAAAACAGAGAAGTGATGCTCATTGTGGATGAAATTAAAGCCTATTTTTTGCAAAAATCACTACATTGATGGATTGGGCACATGTTTAGGTGTGTTGAGCATCTATATATACCTTCAGTTATCACAACAAACATCTCAAATCAACCCTACAGTAGGCGGCGCAGGCAGATGTGCAGAAGAAGAGCAGTTTTCTCACCATTTTGAAAAGTGGAGGCCAAATTCTACTTGGTTGATTGATTCAATTCAAAACTTGCTTAGCAATTGTGTGATACACATACTGGATGTGAGGTCCCTATCCCCACCGCACAACAAATTTAGGGGTGCTAGCAGTGGAAGTAGCACTTCTTGTGCGGGGCAGGGTCCCACACTCGGGTCCTCGCCCACGGATATCCGGACAAGAGACTAATCCATCAGTTCTTCCAAAACCGAACCCAAAAAAACTTTCCTTGCCTGGAAAGCATGGGTGATTCCTCTAGGATAACTTTTCTCTAATGTAATCAAAAGCCTTAACTAACTGAACTGATCTGACCAAACCCGTAAGTCCCATAGTCAGATCAGGGAAAAGATTGTACTTGGATCATAGAGACCAATGATTTTTTCCTCATTGAGAGGCACAGCCGTTGATTCTTTTCCATAGAACAATTTTTGTCCGGGATTTACTTCATCTATCGAACCAGAACAGAATTGAGTCTCAATTTAGGGATCCATCAGTCCAGCCTAAGTCCCATGGGTTAGCCAACCGCCCAACCACTGTAGTGATGGGATCCAATTATGAATTTGGTTAGGTTGTCCCAGGTACCAGGGAAAAGAGTTCCCAGGCTCCCTAGCCGGATATTCATGCAAACTTAAAACTAGTCACACCACTTACACACCCAATATGAAATTGCCTTTTTCACAAATTCAACAATCTTTAAAACAATCATTTAATGAAACCATAGTGTCACTGATCATAATCCTCTAATTATCCAGTTTAATTCTTATTTCCAAACATTCCTTCATCGGTGTACCTATGGCATCATTGGCAACCAGAACGCTCACCACCTATCCACTCAGGGGCCTTTTCAATAGTTCCTAGCTCATAGTAACCGGCAAGTATTCACTTTAACAAAAATGGAGTCTCCATTGAAGATCAGCAAGATCAACCAACAGATCCATATAAAAGAGCCATGGACTCATCCGTTGAGGACCAGCAAGGTCAATCAACCAGATCCATGCCCGAATTCAGAAAACAACTCTTACTCCTTGTTCCAATATCTTCCCCGACGTACGTGTGGGTATCTTTGGTGACCCAGAGCCCAAGCACCGTATGGTCAGCACCCTCTAGGATCCTTCGCAGGTGACCTAGCACTTCACTCATAGGCCACTTCCTTGGTCCCTCATCCACTGTGCCGAAAGCTCACCATTTAAATCAAGCCGAGGCTGGTCAAGACCTCGACCGATCTTGCTACGCGAGATGTCCTCCGTTGACTCTCCGTCTCAGCAGTTGCAACTTTAACAGATAGGTCTCCACGATCTCATTCACAAGACGGTCAAAATGCTTCCCCCCAGCATTCTTGACATAAAACAGTCATTTAAAAACAGATTTCACATACAAATACAGTTCCAAGAATATTTCCATCTTTTCTCATCACTCCATATCCTTTTACATTAGTCCCTATCTTTTCTCATCTTCCCACAATTTTTTTCTTCATCGATCCCTATCACATCACATCATTCCCACATCAAATCACATCCAATCGCATCATCCACACATCAATCGACATCATCCATACATCCATCCACATCATCCACGTCAATCCACATCATCCATACATCCATCCACATCAATCCACATTATCCACACATTCATCCACATCTTCTATACATCCATCCACATCAATCCACATGTCAATCCACATCATCCATACATCCATCCACATCAATCCACATTATCCACACATCAATCCACATCATCCATACATCCATTCACGACGACAATCCACATTATCCACACATCAACCCCCCCCCACATCATCCATACATCCATCCACTTCAATCCACATCATCCATACATCCATCCACATCAATCCACATTATTCACATATCCATCCACATCTTCCATACATCCATCCACATCAATCCACACCTTCCATACATCCATCCACATCAATCCACATCATCCATACATCCATCCACATCAATCCACATTATCCACACATCAATCCACATCATCCATACATCCATTCACGTCAATCCACATTACCCACACATCAATCCACATCATCCATACATCCATTCACGTCAATCCACATTATCCCACACATCAACCCACATCATCCATACATCCATTAACATCAATCCACATTACCCACACATCAATCCACATCAATACATCCATTCACGTCAATCCACATTACCGACACATCAATCCACATCATCCATACATCCATTCACGTCAATCCACATTACCCACACATCAATCCACATCATCCATACATCCATCCACATCAATCCACATTATCCACACATCAACCCACATTAATCCACATTCATTTCATAAGTATTCCCATTCTTATCTAATCACATCTTTTTCTATCTCATCATTTATTTCCTCATTTATCCTCATTAGATCTCATCCACTTGCATCTACCCATACATCTCATCACTTCACATACATTAACATCTATCCAGTTTACATCGCATCTTATCGCATCCATTTCACATCACATCTCATTCATTCACATCCCGATTCACATGCTAACACATTCATTCACGTCCCTTATCGTTCATTCACATCCCGATTCACATCACATCACATCCATTCACATCCATTATCATTCATTCACATCCCGATTCACATGCTATCACATTCATTCACATCCCGATTCACATGCTATCACACTCATTCACATCCCGATTCACATGCTAACACATTCATTCACATCCTATATCATTCATTTACATCCTGATTCACATGACATCACATCTCATCTATTCATTCACATTTTTCACATCACATCACATCCATTCACATCCCTTATCATTCATTCACATCCTGATTCACATGCTATCACATTCATTCACATCCTATATCATTCATTCTCATCACATCTATTCTCATCACATCCATCCATCCATTCATTCCCATCTATCTGATTCGCATTACATCTCATCACATCTATTTACCTCTCATTCTCATCACATCCATTCTCTATTCATTCTCATCTATTTGATTCATATCACATCTTATCACATCTATTTATAGAATGTAAGAGAATTCTTATTTTTGATATAAAGACTCTTATCACACCTATTTATAGAATGTAAGAGAATTCTTATTTTTTATATAAAGACTCTTTACGCATCTATTTATGCATAAGAACAAGTTCAGTGGGAAATAACACTTTTATAAAAATCCGTTTATGCATCTATTTATGCATAAATTTAATTTTAAGGAGAATAACACTTTCGAAATAAACATAAATCTTTTATGCATCTTTCTATGCATAAATTTAATTTTAATGAGAATAACTCTTTTAAAATTAAAAAAAAATCTTTATGCATCTTTCTATGCATAAAATCAAAATTGATGAGAATAACTCTTTTGAAATAAAAATAAATTCTTTTATGCATCTTTCTATGCATAAAATCAAAAGTGATGAGAATAACTCTTTTGAAATAAAAATAAATTTCTTTATGCATCTTTCTATGCATAGAAAATCAAAATTTGATGAGAATAACACTTTTGGAATAAAAATAAATTCTTTATGCATCTTTCTATGCATAAAATCAAAATTTGATGAAAGTAACGCTTTTATAATAAAAAAATTCTTTTATGCATCTATTTATGCATAAATTCAATTTTAAGGAGAATAACACTTTCGAAATAAAAATAAATCTTTTATGCATCTTTCTATGCATAAATTCAATTTTAATGAGAATAACTCTTTTGAAGTTTAAAAAAATTCTTTATGCATAAAATCAAAATTTATGAGAATAACTCTTTTGAAATAAAAATAAATTTCTTTATGCATCTTTCTATGCATAAAATCAAAATTTGATGAGAATAACACTTTTGGAATAAAAATAAATTCTTTATGCATCTTTCTATGCACAAAATCAAAATTTGATGAAAGTAACGCTTTTATAATTAAAAAAATTCTTTTATGCATAAATTCAATTTTAAGGAGAACAACACTTTCAAAATAAAAATAAATCTTTTATGCATCTTTCTATGCATAAATTCAATTTTAATGAGAATAACTCTTTTGAAATAAAAATAAATTTCTTTATGCATCTTTCTATGCATAAAATCAAAATTAATGAGAATAACTCTTTTGAAATAAAAATAAATTCTTTATGCATCTTTCTATGCATAAAATCAAAATTAATGAGAATAACTCTTTTGAAATAAAAATAAATTCTTTGTGCATCTTTCTATGCATAAAATCAAAATTTGATGAGAATAACACTTTTGGAATAAAAATAAATTCTTTATGCATCTTTCTATGCATAAAATCAAAATTTGATGAAAGTAATAAAAAAACTCTTTTATGCATCTATTTATGCATAAATTTAATTTTAATAAAAGTAACACTTTTATAATAAAAAAATCTTTTATGCATCTATTTATGCATAAAAATCAATTTTGATCAAAGTAACACTTTTATAATCAAAATATTTCCAATATGCATCTTTCTATGCATAGAAATTAATTCTGATGAAAATAGCACTTATAATAAAAAATATTTCTAATATACATTTTTCTACGCATAGAATAAAAATAACACTTTTAGAATACACAAGCGGTGGGGATTACTCTTTTTGAATAATAAAAATATAAAACTTACTTTACCAAATTTAAGAAAATTTTGCCATAACCTCCTTTGTATGGCTGACCATTTTTCAAATTTTTCACTCTAAAATTTACTAGAAATTATCCAAGATGATTTACTAAAATTTACTAGAAATTATCCAAGATGATTTAAATCATTCTAATCTAATCAATTTCCACTTTATTAAAAGTAAACAATATGAAAAGTTTAATTCCATCAATTTGATTACACATCTAGGATAAAGAAAGGCTGAATTCAATAATGAAGAGAGGGGGAAAGCCTTTCCAGCAAGGCATAACATCCGTTTTCATTTTAAAGAAAGTAAAAATCCGAAAACCATAAAATAGAATAAGAAAAAGTAGAATTTCTAACTTACTAGGAGTTTCGTGAGCTTTCCTTTGGCTTGATGGTTTGAGGGATCTACTCTTGTTTGCAACAAGAGTGGCCACCAATTCTTTTGAAGAGGAAATGGTCAAAAACAAATGAATTATCAATGAATTCACTGTTTTTGGCTCTGGGGGAGGAGTAGAGTAACAGTGCATAAAACACTATTAACCATTTACAAAGGGAGAGGCTTCATCTATAGGAAAAAGTGAGCCTCTAACCAAGCAAACTGATTCTAGATTTTTCCAAATCAGTTTGGTCAATTTTTGACCATTTTTAGGTCAGTTTAGCTTACTTTTTGGATCTAGTTGAAGCAGGAGAGAGGAGAGATGAAAATATCTCATTATTTGTGAGTTTAAAACTCAACAACACATGTGAAATAGGCCCCTCCTTCATGAGGGGAATTCCCCACACTGAGGTGTCAAAAATGCATCATTTCTTCTAAATATCTCTTCTTTTTTAACTAATAACCTTGTCCTTAGTCAACTCTTCATCTTATGTGAGCATTTACTCATTTTTGGGGGATTTTTTTTTATTCTTCTATTTATCTCCTCCCTACATTTGGATTAATCTAATTGGTCCATAAGAACCTTAATTCAAAAATTTCAGAAAATATGGACCCTTAGGCTTAGGTCCTTTTTACCTGATTTCAATTTATTCCAATTGCACATTGGAAATTTCTTTTTGAATATCTGTTTTTGGGGAAACCATTTTAGACACTAGGAGGATTTTTATATCAAAAAATATCTCAATTTTAAATTATCTCCCTCTAGACATTTTCTCTCTCTAGGCCAAAACAGGGTAAAACAAGATCTTTCTTTTTTTTCAGAGAGGGGAATAATTGTAAGACCAGAAGGGGAGGTTCTTACACCTGCAAACCTCAAAAGCCGGAGGGAGGAATCTTACATCCTACCCCACTTTAAAAACGCGAGATGTCAACTGATTCTAGGGTTCCTTAGTCTGGTGAACCCAACAGAATCCTGGGATAAAGATCCCTTATATAAAACTCATCCATCAGATAATAATTCACTTAGATCGTAACATTCAATCCTTATCACAATAATGGTCCATTAGACCAAAATTTCTATGTGAACAGTCCTTCATGGAAATTTTCAATTATATAGATTTTTAATTTGACATCCCTTAACTTGATCCAGTGTTAATAGCAACAATCTGCCAGCACAATCCACTAATCTCATAGTGATTTGCTGAAGTCATTAACGTCATTCCAGCAACGAACATCATCACAAGGACTCGTCCCATTCATTCTCATTGTGGTTTTGCTTAGTTTATTACACTTCTTGCGCGGGGCAGGGTCCCACACTTCTTGCGCGAGGCAGGGTCCCACACTCGGGGCCTCGCCCACCCACGGATATCCGGACAAGAGACTAATCCATCGGTTCTTCCAAAATCGAACCCGAAAAAACTTCCCTTGCCGGGAAAGCACGGGCGATTCCTCCAGGATAACTTTTCTCTAACGTAGTCAAAAGCCTTAACTAACTGAACTGGTCTGACTGAACCCGTAAGTCCCATAGTCAGATTAGGGAAAAGATTGTACTTGGATCATAGAGACCAACGCTTTTTTCCTCATTGAGAGGCACAACCGTTGATTCTTTTCCATAGAACAATTTTTGTCCGAGATTTACTTCATCTATCGAACCAGAATAGAATTGATTCTCAATTTAAGGATCCATCAATCTAGCCTAACCCCATCCAGTCCCATGGGTTAGCCAACCACCCAACCACTGTAGTGATGGGATCCAATTATGAATTTGGTTAGGTTGTCCCGGGTACCAGGGAAAAAAGTTCCCATGCCCCCTAGCCGGATATTCATGCAAACTTAAAACTAGTCACACCACTTACACACCCAATATGAAATTGCATTTTTCACAGATTCAACAATCTTTAAAACAATCACTTAATGAAACCATAGTGTCACTGATCATAATCCTCTAATTATCCAGTTCAATCCCTCTCTCTAAACATTCCTTCATCGGTGTACCTATGGCGTCATTGGCAAAAACCAGAACGCTCACCACCCGTCCACTCAGGGGCCTTTTCAATAGTTCCTAGCTCATAGTAACTGGCAAGTATTCACTTTAACAAAAATGGAGTCTCCGTTGAAGATCAGCAAGATCAACCAACAGATTCATATAAAAGAGCCACGGACTCATCCGTTGTTGAGGACCAGCAAGGTCAATCAACCAAATCCATGCCCGAATTCAAAAAACAACTCTTACTCCTTATTCCAATATCTTCCCCGACGTACGTGTGGGTATCTTCGGTGACCCAGACCCTGAGCACCGTATGGTCAGCACCCTCTAGGATCCTTCGCAGGTCACCTAGAGCTTCACTCATAGGCCGTTTCCCTAGTCCCTCATCCACTGTACCAGAAGCTCACCATTTAAATCAAACCGAGAGGCTGGTCAAGACCTCGATCGACCTTGCTATACGAGATGTCCTCCGTTGACTCTCTGTTAGCAGTTGCAACTTTAACAGATAGGTCTCCACGACCTCATTCACAAGACGGTGTGTGAAGTTTTGTGAGAACCTCAAACTCAACTTGTACATGTGTACATGAGTGATGTTCATGTTGTGATAAAGTCATGGGAGCACCCATTGACTCAGTGTGGGCGTCATGGATACGGCAATCAAGCTTTAGGCCTTGATGGAAGTGTATGTGCAGAGAAAATAATCAGATCCTGGAAGCACAGGCTTGTCCGGAGCGTGGTCTGCTGGAGGTGGTATCAGCCTTTTGGTCGCTCTGTATGTGTATGCGTCAAAATGGAGTGGGCACTCATAAGTTGTATTCAAAGGTGTGCATGAAATGGTTTTGGAAGGGGGAGCAATATGGAAGGTGATGACATGGCAGTAAGGTGGCACAAGAGCATTCAATGGAGAAAATACCAAATTGGGTCAGAATGGCAGATTCTTCCAGAAGAACACACGTCGATTGCAGGTGGCCGCCTGGATGTGGACGGGGTATTTGGCAAGAAGCGTGGGGTTGCTGGCGACTGTAGAGGGAACCGCCTCGGGGAACCAAAAGAAAAAGGGTTGTGAAGAGGGCGGCCTCGGGGTGTGCGCAAGGAACGATAGAGGAGTGGCTTTGTGTTTTGCTGGGGCTATCTGCAGGTGGTGACGATGCCTGGGGGACGTCGACAGCAGGTCGAGGGATACAGAGGGAACTAGGAGATGTGGCAGAGGCTGCTGGTGGCGACAGAGAGACGTTGACAGGCTCGTGACTTGCGACGAGCTGGGGGAGCCGCTTGGTGCTGTTGCTAATTGGCTAGGGGATGCTGGTGTCGAAGACCTCAGAAGGCAACGAAGAGGAGAGAGCGTCGACTGGTTGGAGAGCCGCCTGGGGGTAAAAGAAAAGAAGGAGGCCGACTGTGCGAGGAATCTTGAAGAAGGGGTGGCAGCAGTGGGGGCGTGTGTCATCTGGTACGCAGCAGTAGCTGCAAATAGAGGTAGCCGGCTGGTGGCTAGCGATGATAGAAACGTATGGCTTGGTTTTGCTTGTAGTCGAGAGAAGCTGGTAGCAAAGAGAGTGGAGGGCAAAGTGCCTTGGCACCGACGAAGACAGCTGCTGCTGGCGACAGAGAAAGAGAAAGTTGGAGGCTGCTGTGGTGACTGATGGTTCCGGCTGGAAGGAGCCGCCTTGGTGTCGTGGCTTGGGCTGGTTGTTGGGTTGGTGATAATGATAGAAGGGTGACTGGGTTTTTGCTTTGAGAACTGGCAGTGAGCTGGTGGCGTAGGAGAGAGTACAGTGAAGAAGAACAAAGGGGTCGGCTACAGAGAAGCAAAAGAATGAAGGGATTGGGAACGACCAGGAGCTGGAGTGGGCTGATTGTGAGTGGGTGCTAGAAGAGGACGGTTCTCAGGATATCTTGGATATCCAACCTTGTAGAGATGAAGATCTGTTCAGAAATATAAGTCTTGTTCATGCTCTTGGGTCTGGTGTTCTGGGTGTGTTTGTATGCGTGTGTGGAAGTGTGACACTCTATAAAGGCATAAACAGCTTTACCGCTTCCGTGTCATCACTTTTTGGTGCCTCCACAGAGGAAGAAAATTTCCTTTGGTTTGTGAAAGAGGGCATGGGTTTGTGTGAAGAAAGATTTGGGAAATGGCTCAGGATTTTCCAGAGTATTGGGGATTGCCACAGGAGAGTGCAATGGAGTTTACAGCTTTAATGAAAGACAGGGCAACCCCGCCGAAGATCCTTTCTCAGATTTTGACTTATTGCTTACAAGGTGATGCAAAAGCATGGCTACAGATGTTTGTGACTACACATAGGAATGTTCATCAACAGGATCCTGAGTATCGTGTAGTTAGAGCTGCATTTTTGGCACAGTTTGTCCATGTGAAGAGTCCGAATGAAGTATGGAAGGAGTTGTGTAACATTCAGCAGAAGGGAAGTCAGGATGTGGATCAGTATTTGATTGAGTTTGGTAGACTGTGGAGTCTATGGTGTGAGGCTTTTATTCCTGAAGTACCCTCGCAGATGATAAAGAGAGACCAGTTTGTGGCTGGTCTGGAGCCAACCCTATGTTTGAAGGTGGAGCTGAAGAATTTGGATAGCTTTGAGGCTGTCAGAGTTGCTCGAGAGAAGGAGTGGAAGGTGAAGCATCTGAGGCAGTTGGGAATGCAGGAAGAGCCGAAGAGGTTTGTGAAGATGCCAAAGATTGAGAGTATGCATCCTGGAAGAGAAGCTGCTGTTGTTCCTAAACAGGAGGATTCTTTGAAGAGGGAGGTTCATGAAGCAGTGGAGCTCATGAAATCTTTAAGCTTGAATTGGATAGAGTCTGCAGGAAGAGGAAGAGGCATAGGTGTTATGGGAAGGAAGACTGATTGTTATGAGAATATATTTTAAGTCCTCTTTAAGAATATTATTTTTCCCTCGAGTAATTTGGGGACGCCTAGGTTACTCTTGCATCATGCCAGCTAGGTTAATATCGTGGGTGATACCACTATAAATATTAATACGTGCGGTATATGACGTATGCTTAGGGCCGTCTATGATTATTTCAGTTAGGTTTGTATTGGCAGGGTGATCCCTGGAAGTACTTATGCCTGGTAGTCATGAGTTGGTTATGGTTTGTGCCTGTTTAATATTTGTGGGATTAATTTAATTATTAATTGGGCTTATATTTTCAGGTGAAGAAGATTACGAGGATTGATAAATAATGTCGAGGAGAATGTTTCTTATGTGCATCACATTTATTTTTACAAGCATAGCTTGTAACCTTAGTAGTTGATTTTTCCATTTTGATACATTGGGAAAAATACATTTATAGTGTTGAATTTATTAAAGCCCAAAGGCTTTACCCTAGCCCCAATTTTTGGGACACTCTATTTTTATTGTGGAAGAGTGTCGTGCTCTCTAAAAGCACACTTTGTATATTTTTGGGGGCTATGGCCTATTTTTGGGGGCTATGGCCTATTTTTGCAAGAAAGCTAATAAAAATACTCTTGTGTGGGGGAAGGCCACGCACAAGGGGAGGGGGGGGGGAAGATTGCACCCAGCATGGTGTTGATGGTGATGTTTTTCTTTCTTTTGTCTTATGTTTTGTTATATGCTTTAATTTTCAATTTAATTCAAGTAGTTGTTTTGATATTTGATATAATTTATGAGTTTTTGATTATTCTCTTCAAGAAGATTAAAGGGTCCTGTTTGAGTGGTATCAGAGCTTTGGTGTAATTTAATTTTCTTGAAGGCGGTCAAAAGAGGTGAAAGAGACAAAAACAGAGGTGATTTTGGTAATTTTCTTGAATTTAAATGAAAGAAGAATACGTTTAGGGATTTTTGTTTATGTATGGATGAAATAAAGCTTGTTTTTGACCATTGGGTAATCAATCTCCATCAATCTAAGGGTAAAACTAGGTGGAAAACCATTAGTGGGTTTCCCAAAACCATAAAACCACCTTCCTCTTCACTAATCCTCTTTCTAATCTGTCTGTACGAATTGAAAGAGCAAGCAGAGGAGTATGGAGAGCCATAATCAGAATTGCTAAACCCTTCCTTTGTTCAGTTTCTATAATAGAGGGATGAGAATTGTTCAAGAGTTGTTTTCAAAATAAAATTACTCTTAATTTTTATTTACCTTCTCCTCCTCAGTTGATGCGCTGGGCGCAAATCTTAAAGTTATATATATATATATATATATATATATATATATATATATATAATTTCCAATTTCCCTCTCTCTCCCTCCTTCGTACCCAGGCGACAGCGGCTAGCGGCTCCTATTTCCATCCGGCCGGCGGCGAACGTTGCAAATTCTCAGGGGGGGAGTAATTTTCAGCTTTGCATTTAGTGAGGCTTTAAAAAAAAGAGATTTTCTAATTGTGCTTAGTGAGGCTATTAAAAAAAAAGCTTTGTTATTACAAGCTTATATTAGCTAAAAGCTTTATAAGCTTAAACTGTTTATTTTTATTTTTTATTAGGTGCTGTGATTTCTTTTCATGGGCTGTTTCCTTTTTGCACTCCAGCGTTTGGCGTTGGGCATTGACCAGGTTACAAGTTTTAGTAAAGCTTTCATAAGCTTTTTAATAAGCTTAATAAGTTTAATATTAAAAGCTTTATGAGATAAAGCTTAGTATAAAGCTTTGAATTTTTTAAAGGGGACCATATCTATAAATATATCACCTCTTCTCTAAATTTGGGTTAGCTGAGCTAATAGTTTCAGACTGAGAAATGCTTGAAAAAAGCTTTTATTATAAAGCTTTGTTAAGTTTTTTTTCAAATAAGCTTAAATGAGAACAATAAAATGTTTTACAAAACAAAATATTTTTTTTGACTATTCCCATCATATTTTATGGAAAAGAATCTCATGTGCATACAGTTAGTTTGGATTTCTTCTATAGATTTTTAGAATTTACCTCAAGAGAAATTTTGAGAGTTGTCAAATCCTTGTGAATAATGTTGTTTTCTAAATCCTCATGAAGTACGAATAATATAAACAGCTTGTTAGTGAAGATATCATTAAAATGTTGCTTTAACCTACGACTAGTTTTCTAATTTTAAAGAGTACATGGATTATTTCTTGCATTTGTGTATTGAGCTAGCTTGGCAGGACTCACATCTAGTTCGACATTCCATATGAGATAAGAAACCCTATCTTTTCTCTTGTTTTAAATTTTTCCTATTCCTTTTAATTGTCAGGAAATGGGGGTGAATATCCGCAGCACCGTCGTACTATTCAGGAATAGCTTGATTCTCTCTATATTCTTTTGAATCAAGAACGAGAGCATCTGGACAACTTTCAAAGAAAGATTGAACGACATCTGTCTAGAATAAAAAAATATATTAAGAAGAAAGTTAAAACTGTGGAAGCATCTGACATGCATAGCCTGTCCAATGACATCGTATCCAAACTGTCTATCGTCAAGTGTTTCAGGTGTAAGATGTTGGGACATTATGCTAAATCTTGCCCAACTAGAAAGAAGAACCAAATTGCACAAAAGGACATGCTTCACACTGAAGAGGTTAACACACTCGACACATTAACCAAAGGTGGAGGTATGTGTAAAAAAATTATTTATTGTATACAATTTCTTGTTTTCTTTTGTATCTGTTTTCTCAATATTATTTCCTTCTAGACCTAGTTAGAAAAACAAGAGATGTTCAATTGGTTTTATCGCCTTTGGAAGGGTATTGGTTAGGGAGCAGGCCCAACAATCTAAGCTTGCATAAGAGGCACGCAAGGCTGCAAAAAGTCATGCTCAGCTTGAATGGTTGCAAACCAATGCTCCCCATAGGCATGGTGCTTGGCGTGCACGAATGAGGAGACAAGGGAGGCGTTGGGTTGTGCACACACCAGAACAAATCTAGATGTAATAAGGCTAAGAAAATAAGTTTAGTTAGGTTTTTTTTTTGCCCTTAAAAAAAACTATTAATAGTTCCTTCTCTCACTTCATTTTCATTTCACTTTTTTAGAGAGCTTGAGCTCAAGATCTACGTAGGCACCCACGTAAGGACACCAACACATCACCACGTTAGCACAATAGGCATAGTTGTACATGGATATGGCATGCACCAAGAACACCACACGTGTTACCATGCCTTCACAAAACACAGTAGTGCAAGACACCCAACAACCACATAGTGGCGACACCACAGAAGAGAGTGACCCCTTGGATTCTAGGACACGCCCAATGGGATCACCAGAGTCCAACCCTCCTCCCACAGCAACACCAACACACACACACATGCAGACCCTTCTAGTGGGAGCAAGTGCGTGAAGAAGACCCCACAATGCAGCCACCCCAAAGATCAAGACAGAGAGACCGATGATGAGCAGTTCGATTGGGTTAGTAAAAACATTCCTACATTGCGCAGCACCATAGGTGGCAAGACCCTACTATCAGAGGGTCCCCTACCTACCCGAGAGGAACTTGATACATAGGTACCACAGTAGCAGCAAGAGGAGGATTCAGACAATGAGAGAGACAAAGAGGAGGTTCGTGCAAGTACGCGCAAGCGTAGAAAGATCAAGCTCTTCAAGCCAAGGAAGTCCCAACCTCACCAACGCACCAACACCACAGAGAGCTCCAAGGAGGAGGATGCACCAAGGGCATAGGGCTCTATAAGAAATCAAGTTTTATCAGAGGAACACTGAGTTGCCGATAAGAAGAGCCCCTTTCACTCGCACAGTGAAGGAGATTATCCAACGATATAGAATAGAGTTCCGTGTGCAAGGGATTACCCTTGAAGCATTGCAAGAAGCCTCCAAGGCTTACCTTGTTGGGCTTTTTGAAGACACCAACCTCCTTGCAATACATGCAAAGAGGATTACCATTTCTGCCAAGGACATGCAACTAGCTCAGCGTATTCGAGGCGAGCAAGACACGATCTAGAGATCTTAGATGTTAACCTTCTTTTTGAAGCAACTCTTTTGTTTCAAACCCCCCTTTGTAACAAGTCTATCTGGCTTTCATTTGTAACCTTATCATAATTAAAATTTTAAGTTTCTCTTACAATGTCTTGGTGTCATCATGTTTGTTTAACATGGAGTGTCTATCGTGTGCCAGTTTGTCACCCAAGGCATAAAAAATGCTCCTAGAGGACTAAGGAAGCTGTGCCAAAACAGTGCGTATTTGGCCTCTGCAAACGGCGATGTAGGCTAAAAATTCGCACTATTCTGGCACTTCTCCCCTAGCCACTCAGGATCATTTCTGATGCATTTAGTTGAGTACACTAAGAGTGAGAAACAATAGTTTACAAAATAAAAACAACTTTAATCATGTGTAAAAATACATTGTTTATCATTCCAATGCATTAGAATTGCTCTTGGAGGACTAGGGAAGCTATGCAAGAACAGTGCGAATTTAGGCTCTGCAGAGCGGTGGTGCAGGCTCAAAATTCACACTGTTCTGGTGTGGATGGGAACCCAGTTCCTCCACACTCCACCTGACCGCTTCGACCGCCATCACCCCGCCGGTGCCCTCCGATGACTCTGACTGCCGTCACCACCGGTGTGCTCCGAACCACTCCGACCGTCGTGCCCTCCGACTACTCCGACCGCTCCGACTGCCGGTGTGCTCCGACCACTCCGACCCCCAATGTCCTCCGACCGCTCCGACTGCCGGTGTGCTCCGACCCCCGCCGATCGGATCTGATTGCCGGTGCCCCCCAATGACTCCAATTGCGCTGCCCTCCGACCGCTAGTGCTCTTCGACATCTCGTACGTGCATGGCTAACTCCGATGGCACTCATGGAGGCAACACCCCTCTCCCTTTCCCAAGCCAAGGAGAGATCCTCTTCGAGATCCTCTTAAGCACCAGCCGAGGAGGAGGACACCCAAGGAGGAGTTAAGGGGAGTACACTTGGGGCAACAGGGGGGCAGTCTGGGACATACTCTCACAGAAGAGGACACTCTCTCGTCTATCACCCTGAGTTCTAGCACAATCCTTCTATCAGAGCGGAGTCTCCCTTGTATCACTCCTTTTTGGTATTGTGATGGTAGTGTTGTGCTCTGTTTGGTGTTTTGTCTTTGAAACCAAAGAAGAGTTCTTTAAGACTTGGAAAGTTTAAGAAATTGGGACCTAGATATGTGGGACCTTTCAAAATAATTAAGAAGATTGGAACACAAGTTTATCGCCTGCAACTTCTAGAAGGAGTTAAAGCACATAATGTATTTCACATTAGCTTATTGAAGAAGTACATGGCTGATCCAAAGCATAAAGAAGCACATACTTGAAGAAGTACGTGGCTGATCCAAAGCACATACTTGGTGACAGTACAAGAGTGGAAGAAGTGGGAAATTTTGAGATAGAACCAAAGACAATTTTGGATCGTAGGGTTAGGAATCTTAGACATCGGGACATAGTTGATCTCCTAATAAAGTGGAAGACTTATCTAGTTGAAGATGCCACTTGATTGTCCGAGGATCATGTGAGGACTCACTATCCTCAGTTCATGCGCTGTGGACAAAGCTCTTTTTTTAGCCTGGGGGGAGAATGTAACGTACTCATATGTACGTATTTTTTGGTCCCATTTGACTTGGAGATTTTTAGTATCTACATTTAATGTTAAAAAGTGGGAAATACTTAGAGGACATAAAAGATTAAGTTTGGTCACAAATTTAGTAATTTTAGAGATGTCCATTTTTGGTCAATTTTGGGGCTTTTTATGCATGTTTTGTGGTGTCATTCGTAAACGATTTCTATTCTATACGTAACCATGTTAGATAATGTATAAGAGGGTCATAGTGAGTAGTTTAACCTAAAGGAAACTCATATGGGGGTTTACATAGTAAATATAGTCAAAACAGGGCCCCCTGACCCTTAATTTTGAGTAACGGCCTCGCATGAGGGGGTAGATACTTTATTTGTTAGAGAGACATATTAAAGAAAGTTAGTTCACCACAAGAAGAACAAAGTCCGTGTTTGGATAATTAGAAGATTCCGCACGGGGTGGCTGGTATTCACGAAACGAATCCGACACCACTTTCCAATGTATTTAAAAAAAACGTATCATCTCTAATTTTGTTCAAGATAATGTTTTTAGAAGGGATTTCTATCTTTAACATTCTTGTGCAGCATAATAATCTACTAATTCTTGTGGGCTATTGTTTTGGCTTCTTCCAGTATTGAAACGTACCCATATTCTATTCCATGATCTATGTATAAAATTTCTCAAAATTTACGGTAAAACCACATCATACTTTAGAGAACGAAGAGATTTTCAATAAAGCATAATCTTTGACAATCCAAAGTAACATAATAATCGCCAATACAATATCTCAAAATCAGAGAGAGAATCACCAACAAAAAGATCTAGCCAATAGGGCTTTTCTCCGATGCCCGTCCACCCGAGAATTAGTAGATTATCATGCATGAAAATGTTAAAGATAGAAATCCCTTCTAAAAACATGATCTTGAACCAAATTAGAGATGATACGTTTTTTTTAAACACTAGAAAGTAGTGTCGGATTTGTTTCGCGAATACCGACCACCTCATGTGCGGAATCTTCCAATTATCCGAACACAGACTTTGTTCTTCTTGTGATAAACTAACTTTCTTTAATACATCTCTCTAACAAATAAAATGATCTACCCCCTCATGCGAGGCCGTTATTGAAAATTAAGGGTCAATTTGGTCCTGTTTCGAGCGCCCAGTGCCGTTATATTTACTATGTAAAACCCCATATGAGTTTCCTTTAGGCTAAACTGCTCACTATGACCTTCTTATACATTATTTAACATGGTTAAGTATAGAATAGAAATCGTTTACAAATGACACCACAAAACATGCATTAAAAGACCCAAAATTGACCAAAAATCGACATCTCTAAAATTACTAAATTTGTGACCAAACTTAGTATTTTATGTCCTCTTTTGGAAGCTTAGACATTGGGGCGTAGTTGATATCCTAATAAAATGCAAGACTTATCTAGTTGAAGATGCCACTTGGTTATCCGGCCGAGGATCATGTGAGGACTCACTATCCTTAGTTCATGTGCTAAGGACAACGCTCTTTTTTAACCTGGGGGCGAATGTAACGTACTCATATGTACATATTTTTTGGTCCATTTGACTCGGCGAGTTTTAGCATATAAATTTAATGTTAAAAATTGGAAAATACTAAGAGGACATAAAATATTAAGTTTGGTCACAAATTTAGTAATTTTAGAGATGTCGATTTTGTTGAGATTCAAGCTCGATGTCAGTGTGAGCTAGCTATGCTATATGCTGGCATGTTAGGTAGCAGCTTGTGTGAGACATAAACGACTGCATCCAGCTAGTCATAGTGTGTGGACATTAGCTAGGGTTAGATGTGTGTGGACACAACTCATAGTGTGTTGTGTGTACTATGGATTATGGCTTTTATGCATTGTGTGAGATGGAAGATGGCTTCCCTCTATGGTTAGGGTTTGTAATATACATTAGGGTTTGCTCCTGTGTGTGTGTGTCTCCTCTCCCTCTACCTATTTTTCAACATGGTATCAGAGCCTTGTGCTATCTATTAGGGTTTATGAGTGAGTGAGAGAAGAGGGAGAAGAAGCTGTGAAGAAAAGCTGTGAAGCTTGCCATTGATGCTGTGAAGCTTAGAGCACACTGATTACTATCAGATCTGAGAGCTTGGCCTACCGGGTAAGGTATTCTAAACATCCTTGAGCGGATTGCAGGTGATTCAGGCAAAAACAAAGCAAATTAGAGCAACCCAAAGCAAAGAAAAATTTTGGTTTTTTGGAAGCTTTCCATTGAAGCTTGGAAGCGGTGATGTATGGTGGAAATACATGTAAATCTGGCAAAGACACATGTACCTGACAAGGAGGAATGTATTGGCAACTCATATGCAAGCCTTACACTGATTTTGGAGCATTTTACATGCATTTGAATGAGTGAAAATTTCTGGTTTTTGAGCTCTCACAAAACAGAGAAAAAGAACTCAAATTTTGATGCATTTGGAGCATGTTTTTGGCAAAAATCAAAGCATTGACTGGTTGCACACATACCTAGGTGTGTTGGGTACTTGTTTACCTCATCAATTAGCAACATAAACACTCACAAATCCTCCTACAGTAGGCGGCACATTCTGGACAGAGAAACAGGGCAGATTTTTGATACTTTTGATACGAGGAGGTCAAATTCCACTTGGGTGCTTGATTACTTCCATAATTGACCTAGTAATTGGTTGCTACACACACTTGAGAAAGAAGGCTATATGATTGGATTGATCAATTATCATCAATTGAGCTAGGAATGAGCTGATTAAACAGGCTGTCTACTGGTTTGTAGAGAAAGAGAGTGAGTTTAATCGAACAATTACTCTTTGGTCTTAAACAATTGGACTAATTCCTCTTACATGGAGTTAGTGGACATCATTGCTAAGCTAATGAATGCTTGGTTGCTCAATTTGGACAAAGATTGAAGAAATTAGAGCAAAATTACTATTAGTTTTTCTGGTTTTTCTGGTTTTTTCCCAAAACAGAGAAAGGGGTTTTACAAAATTGATATATACACATGTCGGATGGTGTTGATATTCAACATTGAGGTTGTTTAGGTGTCAATGCAAGTTACCCATGCTTGATTGCACCACTACATTACAATTTGGAGCCTTGGAAAGCGCATCAAAATAGGGTATCTCGGACTGCGTGAGCCAGTTCATTTTGGATACATACAGGTTGATTTTCTACATCAAATTTGAAAGTTGTTGGCTACTTTGGAGTATCTGGAACACTCATTGGAGTGTGGTTGAGCTAAGGAAGGCTCGTTTACAGATTTGGAATTGTGCGGAAGTTGTTTTTGCATTGAGCAATATGTCGGATAATCCAATACAAATTGTTGGTGAAAAGCTAGATAGGAAGAACTTCCAGGCATGGAAGTACAGGATCAAAAGTTTCTTGAAGGGAAAAGGTTTTTGGAATCTCATTATAGGTGCTGAGCCAGAGCCTGAACTACCCCGACAACCTACACAACAGCAAGTTATAGCTCATAAGCAATGCTCATAAGCAATGGTCAGAAAGAGCATTCAAAGTGTTGCATTATCTGTCTATATGTATTTTGGATGCTATGCTCATACACATACATGATGCTGAGAATCCCAATGATGCATGGGATACATTGGTAAAGTTGTTTGATACCGACATTAGTGCTTGCAAGTCTCAGTTTGCGACAACAGATACATAATGTGAAGCGGAATAGAAGGAGCATCCATGATTATGTGCAAGAAATAAAGAAGTTTGCAGATGCATTGGCAACAATTAATGCCCCCATGCCTGATGATGATTTGGCAGACATTACCTTGCGTGGTCTTGGCAAGGAGTATAAATCATTTGATACATCTATCTCGGTTCGGAGTACAGGTTTACCGGACTTTGATGAGTTGGTTTCACTCTTGCTTGTTGAGGAAATCAAACTCAGTGATTCTTTTCAGGATGCATCTACTAGCCATGATGGCAGAAATCAGGCTGGGGGAGATTCACATCACGTGGCCGTGGTGGTAATGGTCGTGGATGGCAGGATAGGTCATCACAACAGAATTTTCAGCCCTCATATGGTGCTAGAGGTGGTCATGGATATACACCTCAGAGAGGCAGAGGTAATCCTCGTGGTAGAGGATGTTGGCAAGGCCAACAAACATCTATGCAAGATGTGGAATGCCATTACTGTGGGAAATTTGGTCATATGGCAAGAGATTATTTTCGCAAACAGAATGATTTGAGAGGGGTAGAGCACAACATCGTGGAAATTATGCACAACATGGTGGTGGAAATTATGCATCAAGCAGTAATGATGGCAACGCAAATCACTTGTTTGCCATGAAACATGTTGTGGGATCTATGATGACAAATGCTGAAAATGATGATACTTGGTATATGGACTCTGGAGCATCAAACCATATGACTTGTCATGGTGAATGGTTTGAGCATATGAAGCCTATGGATGTGAAAGGCTATGTGGAAACAGGAGATGATACTCAGCATGCCATTACACATGTTGGTGGAAGTGTACCATTGGTTATGCACAATGGTCAAACAAAATCTATGTCAGATGTATTGTATGTGCCTTCTATCACAAAAAGCTTGGCCTCAGTTGGTCAAATGGTGGAACAGGGATTACAGGTTCGTTTCAACGAGCATGGTTGCTTCATTGAGGATTTTAAACATGGATGTAGAGTCATTGCTAAAGGCAAGAAAGAAGGCAGGTTGTTTAAGTTGGATGCTGGAATTCCTGAGTTAAAATCAGCCATGTTCTGTAAAAGCAAAAATGTGGTACATGACAGTGATATGTGGCATAAGAGGATTGGACATGTCAATATACAAAGGTTAAAGAACATGCAGGCAAGAGGCATTGTTAGTGGGCTGCCTAGATTCAAGTATGATGGGCATATGCATGTTTGTGAAGCCTATCAATTTGGAAAGTAGGCAAGGTTGCGGTTTCCTAGAGAAGGAAATATGAGCAGCAGGCCACTTGAGATAGTACATAGTGATGTATGGGGTCCTGCACAAAACCCATCTATTAAAGGCAGTTTATACTATGTGACATTCATTGATGATTTCAGCAGGATGACATGGATATACTTTCTCAGAGAGAAAAGTGAAGTGTTGGAAAAGTTTATGGATTTCAAAGCTTTTGCAGAGAAGCAATATGGCTGTTGGATTAAATGTTTGAGGACAGATGGATGTGGTGAATACACCTCAACAAATGCTTTTGAGCATTTCTTGAGAAAGCATGGCATGAGAAGACAATTGACTTGTAGGTATACACCTCCGCAAAATGGTGTGGCTGAGAGAAAGAATAGAGTCATATGTGAAGCGGCCAGGGCGATGCTCAATGAAAAGAGCATGCTAGATTATTATTGGGCAGAAGCTTGTGCTACCGCGGTGTATATACTGAATAAAACACCTACAGCAGCCATACATGGAAGTACGCCAGAGATGCAGCTTACAGGTTTTAGGCGAGACATTGGACACCTCAAAGTATTTGGATGCATAGCTTATGTACATGTGCCTGATGAGAGAAGGAGGAAGTTGGATCCTAAGGCAGAAAAGTGTGTATTTTTTGGATATGCACAGGATCGTAAGGCATACAAATGTTATAATCCACAAACTAGGCAAGTGGTTATCTCACGAGATGTGGTGTTTGATGAGCTTGCTAGTTGGTACAAAGCAAAGGATGAGGGTGTCATTGAGTCACTTGAAGCTGATGTGCATGTGAACTTGCCACAAGCAAGTTCTAGTTCTACTTCTATGTTTGGGCCAACAGCAGAGGCTGAGAGTAGTACTGTGGTTAGGACGTTTGAGGCATGAGAGTGTGAGCATTGGACGTTTGAGGCATGAGAGTAGTGCTATGGATAAAGGAAAGAAGAAGGTTGAAGGCATTGGAATTACAGGTTATGAGTCATCAAGTTCAGAGAGTTTGGATGAGGAGCTTGGCATACCTGTTTTACACACCTGGTGCTAGGCAGGATAGATATGTGCCACCACATGCTAGAGTGACAGGTGTTCAGAGTGATCTGCATGCATTGCGGAGATCCCAAAGGGTCAGATATCCATTACAGGTTGACATACCTGAAAAGATGCAGGGGGGAAGAGAGCTTGAGCTCTTGCAAGCACACACACACACTCACAAAACCCTAATAGAGAACACACAAGGTGAGAGGCTGAAAATCTTCTTCTTCTCTACTCAACACTCAACACACATATACAAGAATAAGAGTACACATAATATGAAAGGTACTCAACCAATACATACACGGGTTCTCTATAGTGTGAACCCGATTAAATGAGCTGGCGTTATAACTATGCCAGTCTCTAGAATGGCTGTCACATAGCATGTCATCCCACTGGCCGCATATCTCCCATGATCTCACCAACCATGCCAGTGGTGTAAGTGTGGGCCTATCCCCCAGGCGGGTCATCAGTGGCCACCGCCTCACTAGACGAGCTCGATATCTCAACACTCCCCCTCGAGCTCAACTCCATCTCATGTACACCAAGCGAAGCCCTGAATCTGCGGAGCTTCTCTGTACCCAATGCTTTGGTGAAGATGTCAGCTACCTGATCCTCTGTGCTGACATAACAAGGTCAAGGTCTCCTGCCAAGACCTTCTCTCTGACGAAGTGGTAGTGGACCTCTATGTGCTTCGTACGAGCATGAAAGACTGGGTTCCTAGCCAACTGTATATACTGCTAATGTTGTCACAGAAAATGACAACTTGTCTATCCACTGATAGACCCAAATCTGCAAGTAGCTTTCTCAACCAAGCTACCTCACATGCTGCCATAGCAGCTCCTCTGTACTCAGCCTCTGTACTCGATAGAGCAACCGTAGGCTGCTTCTTGCTGCTCCAAGTCACAGCAGCACTCCCCAAAGAAAACATGAATCCACTGGTAGATCTTCTATCTGAGATACTACCAGCCCAATCAGCATCTGTGTACCCATGTACACATATCTCTATCCCAGTCTCATAGAATAGTCCACAATGCAAAGTAGACTTCACATACCTCAGTATGCGTCTCACTGCATCCAAATGCGGTTTGCGTGGAACCTGCATAAACTGACTCACCAACCCAAGAGCATAGCTCAAATCTGGTCTGGTGATCGTCATGTAGATCAAACTTCCTACTATGCTCCTGTACATAGTAGGATCCTCCAAGATCTCTCCTGAATCTGCACTCAACTTGCCATTCTGATCCAATGGCACAGAAATAGGCTTACAGCCTGTCATACCATACTTGGACAACATGTTCAAGCCATACTATCTCTGCAGTAATCCAATACCATGTGGTGACCTAATCACCTCAATACCCAAGAAATATCTGAGTTCCCCCAGATCCTTCATCTCAAACTTCTGTCTAAGCAAGATCTTTACATCAAAGATCTCTGCATCATGGTCCCCCGTAATGATCAAGTCATCTACATAGATGACAACAAGCACAACTCCTCTATCACCATGTCTCACATACAATGAGAAATCTGCATTGGCTACATGAAAGCCAATAGTGACAAGATATTCAAAAATCTTGTCAGACCATGCTCTTGGTGCTTGCTTTAAGCCATACAAGGCTTTCTTCAACCTGCAAACATGCTCGGGGTGACCCACATCCTCATAACCAGGTGGCTGCAACATATACACTTCTTCTTGCAAATCCCCATGCAAGAATGCATTCTTTACATCCATCTGATGTAAAGACCATTGCTTTGACGCAGCCACTGCTATCACAACTCTCACCGTTGCCATCTTGGCAACTGGGCTGAAAGTTTCCTCATAATCAATCCCATATGTCTGCGCATATCCTTTGGCTACCAATCTAGCCTTGTACCTGTTTATGCTTCCATCACTGTTATGTTTAACTTTGTACACCCACTTGCATCCAATGGCTTTCTTGCCTTCAGGCAATTGCACTAAGTCCCAAGTTTCATTTCCATATAGTGTATCCATCTCCTCATCCATAGCTTTCTCCCAACACACATTTCCAACAGCCTCGTCAATGCATGTGGGCTCAACAACCTGCACAACCTTTGCCATATATGCATAGTGATGTGCCACATAACCATCATATGTAAATCTCTGCACAGGGTTCTTCACTCTCCCTGATCTTCGCAGCTTTTCATTCATGGCTTCCATAGCCTTCTTTACACCAGGTGTTCTCATAGCTGGGATCCCAAGCTCCTCATCAAGGCTCATATCTGAGCCACTAGACTCTCCATCAACATGAGAATGCCCTGCAGAAATGTCAGGCATACCAAGGGGCTCAACCACTTTCTCTTTTCCTTTACGTGATGTAGTAATCACATTTGCAGGACTGGTATTATGACGTAGCCTGCCACTCCATGGTCTATCAACAGACCCACTAGATGAGGACTCTCCTGGTCCACTCAAAGACTGTGATTGCTGACCTGCATTCTGTGCAACCACACTTCCACTCACATCAGCCCCAACAACTTCTTTTTCAGCAGCATACAAGCTGCTCATCTCATCAAAGACAACATCCCTGCTTACCCTCAACTCACGTGTAGCAGGGTTATAACACCTGTATCCCTTTTGCTCAAGGGAATATCCAATAAACACACATTTTTCAGCTTTCGGATCCAGCTTAGTTCTCAGCTCATCTGGCACATGCACATATGCAATGCATCCAAAGACTTTCAGATGAGACAAATCTGGTTTTCTGCCAGTAAACCTCTCCTCTGGAGTTACATCATGTATGGCTGCAGTTGGAGTCCTGTTCATGATGTATACTACTGTAGAAATAGCCTCAGCCCAATAGCAATGCGCCATATTCTTCTCTTCCATCAATGCTCGCGCAATCTCAGCAATGTGCCTGTTTTTCCGCTCAGCAACTCCATTTTGCTGCGGAGTGTATCTGCATGTAAACTGTCTCCGAATACCATTCTTCTTCAAAAATTCAGAGAACTCATTGGAGAAGTACTCTCCCCCTCCATCTGACCTTAGGCACTTTACATATTTCCCTGTTTGCTTTTCAACTAAAACTCTGAAATTCTGAAAGTGAGTGAACACCTCACTCTTCTCTTTCATGAAATATACCCACACTTTCCTTGTGTGGTCATCAATGAAAGTGACATAGTATCTGCAGCCTCCCATAGACACGGTCTTCGTAGGACCCCATACATCTGAATGCACAACATCTAGTGCATTTCTACTCACATATCTGTTACGTGGAAACACATGCTTTGTTTGCTTCCCAAATTGGCATGCTTCACATATTTTCTGCATACCTTCCACTTTAAATTTTGGCAGCCCTGTCACAATTCCTTTTGTCTGCATAGACTTCAATCTCTGCACATTTACATGTCCAATTCTTTTAGGCCATATGTCTGTGTCTGCAACAACTCCTGAACCATTTGCAAACATCGCAGCACTCATTTCAGGCATGTCTACATTCAATGTAAACATTCTGCCCACTCTGTTGCCTTTTGCAACCAACCTGCACTTGTCTTTGAAATCTTCAACATAACACCCATCAGGGTTAAACCGGACCTGCAAACCCTGCTCAATCATCTGGCCAACTAAAACCAGATTCTTTGTTATGTTCGGTACATGAAGTACATCTGCAAGGTACTTCAGTTTGCCATCCTGCATAGACAATGGCACATCTCCAACGTGGGCAATTGGATGAGCAGTGTCATCCCCTGTTTCCACAAAACCTGGTCTTTCCGGGTTTTTCATCTCCTTGAACCACTCCCCATGACTCGTCATGTGGTTCGAAGCACCTGAATCCACATACCATACATTATCTTTTTGTGCTGCATCAACATTTTCAGACATGGCATTCACGACATGCTGCATAACAAACAACCTCTCATTATCCTCATTATTTCTGCTTGAGGATGCATAGTTATTTTGCTGCACTTTCCCATTTTGCATGTCAGCCTACTTTTTATAACATTCTGCCTGCACATGTCCAGGCTTACCACAATAATAGCATTCACGTGCATCATTATATTGCCTTTGCCAATTTCCACGGCCTCTTTGACTCCCCCTGCCTCTGAATTTGCCTCTTCCACCTGCGTGTTGTTGTTGTTGATTCTGGGACTGTTGTTGTTGCTGCTGCTGCTGGCCATAATTTTGATTACCTGTTCGGCCACCTCCTTGACCGCGTCCACGGCCTCCTCTACCTCGTCCTCTTCCTGAACTCGTGTAGAAGGCCTGTTGCTCTGAACTGTTTTTGCTTTGTGAAGACTGTTGGTCTTCACCCAAGTTCTTCTCTTCGATAATCAGCATAGACACCAAATCTGTAAAGTTGGGAATGTTTTCCCGAGTCTGAATAGACGTCTTAAACGCCTTGTATTGTGGCCCGAAGACCACGTAGACAGACTTCCACCTTGTCATCATCATCTACTGACACACCAATAGATGCAAGGGATTCCACAATACCCTTTATCTTCAACGCATAGTCATTCACAGACATGCTCTTTTTCTCCACAGTATGAAGTTCATTCTGCAACTGTATCTTGCGTGCCTTGGTATTTGTTTCATAAAGCTTTACCAAGGTGTCCCACGCCTCCTTGGGGGACTTGGCATCCTGAATGTGCCCAATCATGGTGTCCTGTATACTAATGGAAAGCCAATACATAACCTTCCTGGCTCCTTGGTTCCAGTCTTTAAACTCTTTCACATCTGCAGCAGTCGGATTTATATCCGGTATCTCCGGTGCCTCTTCATGCTCACCTTCTATGTAGTCCCAATAGCCTTTTCCCATCAGGAAATTCGTCAACCTGAACCTCCAAGCATGGAAGTTATTCTTGTCAAGCTTCTCAGCCACAATCTGTGTTATGCCATCATTAGACATCTTGCCAAACACACAATTTTACCAGAACCTGCACTCTGGTTTTTCCTGCACAAATGCTGTATTTTCTGCACAGCGGTACTGTAGTACTCTCAAATGTCACAACCAGTGACTTCAATGTGCATACATACACCCAATGGCAACTGTAGACCTCTTTGCAACACCCACAGTGTCTGCACAGTCAATCTGTCTTCCTGCAGTTCTTAAAACAGAGTTCTGCAGAGAATCGATGACTTACCTGCAGTGCTCGAAATCGCCTGCTTTCTGAAAAACGGACGTCCAGACGCGCTCGAAACGCGTTCTCGGCCCGAAAAGTGTAGTCGGTAGGATTGTATAGTTGCCCTATAGCTTCACTCCCGCGAAGAAAGCTCCTCAATCGGAGATCGTTTGCCGGTGCCTCCCGTAGAGCTCCCGACAAGGGTGTAGTCACCAACACAATAGGGAAGAGTAGTTGAAGCTCTTACCCTCGTACCGCTTCCTGTGGTTCTCTTGCTTGCAGCTCAGCCCTTAGCACGAACCAGGCTCTGATACCATGAAAAGATGCAGGGGGGAAGAGAGCTTGAGCTCTTTCAAGCACACACACACACTCACAAAACCCTAATAGAGAACACACAAGGTGAGAGGCTGAAAATCTTCTTCTTCTCTACTCAACACTCAACACACATATACAAGAATAAGAGTACACATAATATGAAAGGTACTCAACCAATACATACACGGGTTCTCTATAGTGTGAACCCGACTAAATGAGCTGGCGCTATAACTATGCCAGTCTCTAGAATGGCTGTCACATAGCCTGTCATCCCACTGGCCGCATATCTCCCATGATCTCACCAACCATGCCAGTGGTGTAAGTGTGGGCCTATCCCCCAGGCGGGTCATCAGTGGCCACCGCCTCACTAGACGAGCTCGATATCTCAACAATACCGTGATTTTGCTATGCATTATGCATATATGACATCTTTGGTGAAGCATGTGGAACCTACATGCTATACAAAAGCTATTGGAAAGCATGTATGGGAGAAGGCAATGGATGTTGAGATGGACGCATTGATTCATAATGACACATGGGTTTGGTTGCATTACCACAGGACAAAAATGTCATTGGTTGTAAATGGGTTTACAAAGTGAAATGCAAATCTGATGGTTCCATTGAGCGACATAAAGCAAGATTGGTAGCTAAGGGTTATGCACAAACCCAAGGCTTGGACTACGACGAAACCTTTAGTCCAGTGGCAAAGATGGGAACAGTGAGAGCAGTCATTACTATGGCTGCAGCCAATGGTTGGGAAATGCATCAAATGGATGTCAAAAATGCATTTCTAAATGGAGATCTACAAGAAGAGGTTTATATGGCACAGCCAGAAGGGTATGTACACCCAAGATATCCCACTCATGTATGAATGCAGATTGAAAAAGGCATTATATGGTTTGAAACAAGCACCTCGTGCTTGGAGTGATAAGATGAGCAGATATCTTATCTCCCTTGGATTTCAGGTTTCTACCGTAGATTCTTCACTCTATGTGAAGAAAACAAATCATGGGATTGTATTACTTGTCATCTATGTGGATGACTTGATTATCACAAGTGATCATGGTACAGATGTGATGCATGTCAAGAAAGCATTGAGTGGACAATTTGACATGAAAGACCTTGGTGAGTTGAGATACTTTCTTGGAATTGAAGTGATCAAAGACCATGCAGGTGCATGGTTAGTGCAACGCCAATATGCATTGGATATGTTGGCAAAATATGGCATGACAAGGTGTAAGCCTATGAGTACATCTTTGGAGCAGCATGTGAAGTTGCGGGCTGATTTTGGTGAGGAGTTGGATGATCCATCTATGTACAGGAAGATGGTTGGTAGTCTCATTTACATGACTATCACACGCCCGGATTTGAGTTATGCTGTGGGGCTAGTAAGCTAGTTTATGCAGAGTCCCAGAAAACCTCATTTCGATGCAGTGAGACGCATTATGAGATATGTAAAGACCACTACACATTATGGTCTTCTTTATGAGAGGGGTAAAGGCTTGGATATACATGGCTACACAGATGCTGATTGGGCAGGTAGCTCATATGACAGGAGGTCTACTAGTGGTTATGCTTTTACACTTGGAAGTGCCGTATAGTGAGTTGGAGTAGCAAGAAGCAATCTACAGTTGCTTTATCTAGTACAGAGGCTGAATACAGTGGTGCAGCCATTGCTACTTGTGAGGCAGTATGGTTAAAGAGTCTCTTGGCAGATTTGGGTGAGCCTATTGATGGCAAAGTTGTCATTCATTGTGACAACATGAGCAGTATACAGTTGGCCAAGAATCCAGTGTTTCATGCGAGGACCAAACACATAGAGGTCCATTATCACTTTGTCAGAGAGAAGGTGCTGGATGGTACACTTGATCTACAGTATGTGAAAACTGATGAGCGGGTGGTGGCTGACATCTTTACCAAGCCACTTAGCAAGGAGAAGTTTGAGTACTTCCGTACTATGTTGGGAGTACACGGGATGAGCTTGAGGAGGAGTGTTGAGAGCCTTGATATCCCAAGCTCATCTACACCTTCATCTATGACAGTACATCATGAGCTTGAAAGGGGCTATTGAGATTCAAGCTCGATGTCAATGTGAGCCAGCTATGCTATGTGCTGGCATGTTAGGTAACAGCATGTGTGAGACATAAACGACCGCGTCCAGCTGGTCATAGTGTGTGGACATTAGCTAGGGTTAGATGTGTGTGGACACAACTCATAGTGTGTTGTGTGTATTATGGATTATGGCTTTTATGCATTGTGTGAGATGGGAGATGGCTTCCCTCTATGGTTAGGCTTTGCAATATACATTAGGGTTTGCTCCTATGTGTGTGTCTCCTCTCTACCTATTTATCAAACGGTCAATTTTGGGGCTTTTAATGCATGTTGTTTTGTGGTGTCATGTGTAAGCAATTTCTATTCTATACTTAACCATGTTAGATAATTTATAAGAGGGTCATAGTGAGTAGTTTAGCCTAAAGGAAACTCATATGGGGGTTTACATAGTAAATATAACCGCAATGGGTGCCCGAAACAAGGCCCGGACTCCAAATTGACCCTTAATTTTCAGTAACGGCCTCGCATGAGGGGGTAGATCACTTTATTTGTCAGAGAGACGTATTAAAGAATTGGGCACGGGGTCACTGGTATTCACGAAACGAAATCGACACTACTTTTCAATGTTTAAAAAAAAACATATCATCTCTAATTTGGTTCAAGATCATGTTTTTAGAAGGGATTTCTATCTTTAACATTTTTCATGCATAATAATCTACTAATTCTCGTGGGCTGTTGTTTTTGGCTTCTTCAAGAGCCCTGAGGTGATTTCTGTGTAGGATAAAGAGAGAGAGATATTTTAAGATTCACGTCGACCGTCCTTAGACAGGGAATGCCAGACAGAGAACGTGATTTATGCCCTTAGGGAGCCATTTGGTAGAACCCGGAGTGGACAAGATTTAGAAGAGGCATACCCGGGATAGCCGCGCCATCCAGCGTGGTGGTTGAGTGGACAAGCGTCGAAGAAAAGCTCTATTGGCTAGATCTTTTTGTTGGTGATTCTCTCTCTAATTTTGAGATATTGTATTAGCGATTATTATGTTACTTTGGATTGTCAACGATTATGGTTTAAGTATGATGTGATTTTACTGTAAATTTTTAGAAATTTTGTGCAAAAATTTTGTGCATAGATGATGGAACAGAATATGGGTACGTTTCACTCTAGAATTCTCCCCTCGCCACTTGCTTACTAACCTCATTTTTTTACTAACCCCTCTTTAATCATAGCACCTACCAACTGGAATACTGGTTATTCAATATTCCATGCTAGTCTATTCATGCAAGTACTCCGAATCC